>NW_024346819.1:897910-919811 GCF_902729225.1 Pteropus medius
GAAACAGACGGTCAGTCATGGGAGCCAAACCGTTGCGAGTGACAGCTGCGCCCGCTCCAGCCCGCCAGCCCGCCCTCCCCGGGGCCTGATCCCCGCCCTGTGGACAGGCCCTGGCGACGCGGTGCCAGGGCAGGCGCGGCTGCAGCCTCAGTGCCCTGAGGGCGCTTCAGGCACCGCTGGTGAGCGGGGTCAGGCGGGTCAGGGGGAGAGCCCCCACTGCACCTCCGCTTTTGCTGCCTGGCCCGGAGCCTTGGCCTGCACCAGGTGTCCGGGGGGCCCTGTGCATTCCTGTCTCCTGGTGCCCGGTGGCCAGCCTGCACCCAGCTTCTCTGCCTTGCACCGTCCCCACCCCTGCTGTGCCTTCTGCCACCTGGCTCTGGGCCCCTCGCTGGACTGTCCTTTTTCCGAACCCCTCCCTGCTCCTTCCCCTGGGAGAAACAGCCTCTGAGGGCCCAAGTGCCGAGCCCTGGTTTCTCACATGCCCTGGACTAAGGTGGAGCTGTGAGCCAGTCGGGGGTTTCCCCAGAGTGACTGAGGGTCCCTACGGTTCGCCCTGTCCCACCTGGCTCCCCTGACTAGCCGGTGCAGGCCCCACATCCAGAAAAACTGCCCTGGAGACGGCGGACAAGCCTCTACAGCTATAGCCTGGGAGCAAAGAAACATCCATGGACTTGTGCCAAGCCAGGCTCAGAAGTGTCGGGGACCCCGTCTGGCAATTCCCAGGGCTTCGCCAAGGCCAGTCAGCAGGATGGGAGTCAGGCTGGGGCCCACAGGCCACTGCACCCCACACAACGCCACAGCCGGCTTCCGACTGGCTCCGAGGGGGCCTGGTCTCCGAACGCAGTGACCGCTCGGGCGGCCGGAACGATGTTCACGGCTGGGCTCAGCCGGGTCCTCCTGCGCCAGCAAAAGGGACCAGGGTGGGGTGGGGACCTGCCCCCCAGACGGAATGACGCAGCACCGCAGGTGGCTTCACGAAGGGACGATGACCGAAGTCTTTGATCTCCAGCGCCAGCAAACGGAGGCCCCTAAACGAGACGGGCCCCAGGGTCTGTGCCCGCCACACGAAAGCCCGGATGCCGGAAGACACCGTGACAAAGAGGGCATCCGAGTGGCCGCAGCCCCCGCCGGCCTTGCCAGTGCCATCCCCAGCCCAGCGTCCAGGCTCTGAGGGGCCACGGGGGTCCGTCCCCGATCTCCCCTTCATCGACTTGGAGAAGCCGCTGTGTGCGTTGGGAAGAGCCCGTCGTCCTCACTGACACGGAGCTGCTCTCTGGGCACAGGACCCGGCTCCGTCACTGCCCCTGGGGGAGCCTAGCAGCCGGGTCCCTGACGAGCCTGCACAGACCCATCCGGACCTGCCCCTTTGTCCGGGCCTTTCAGAGGCACCCCCTTTTCTCCTTAGTCCCACCGCCCTCGTCACTTACCATGCTGGACTTTCTCCCTCTCAAAAAGGGGTCAAATGAGTCTAGAAATTGACAGCGGCAGCCAAAATGCCCAGCTGGGCAGATCGGATGACCCGTCGACACCTTTTTGTTGGCCGTCCCTGATGGCACTGGAGCTGACCCTAAGGACATCGGTCATTTGTCCCTATCGCATCAGCTACCACCCTCCCCATAGGACATCTTCCACTGATGGCGGCAGAACCCTACGCACAGCTCCTACAGGGGTCAGTGGGTCCTTCAAAGCCTCACCACGGTATTAGAACTAATCACCTCCTGGGCTGAAGTGCTCTGCAGGGCGTGGAGTGCACGGCGGGGGACAGCGGCCAGCAGGGACAGCGGCCCGGCCTCTCACCCCTGCACTGCTCCGCAACACCTGTTTTGCCCGTGAGGACACGGACTGGGGATGTCAGAGATAGGGCCACGGCCTCCGAGCCACAAACGACACTGCTACCCCTGGCGGCGCCGTCCTTCCCGCCCCGCGTGGTATCAGCCTCCACCCCGCCCACCGTGAGGTTTTCGCCGTGGGCGGCCCTGTAGCACCTCCCGCGCCCCCGGACCGAGCAGCCAGCCCCTCTTCGCCTTCACGTGGGAAGGAGGGCAGGGCCCCAGGGTCTCCCGGACCGACTTCCGGGAGGCCCCGCCCCCGGTCCCACACCGGCTCACAGGGAGACAGCGCCCACCGTTAGAGATTGAGCCTCCAAGGGCCTAACGTGTCTAAGGGAAAACCAGTTTGTTCAAACTCGAGTTCGTTGTTTAGGGCGTCCGATCTCAGCGCCTAGATCCAGACAGGCTTGGGGGCAGCCTGAACGTCCCCAAACCTAAAACTAAGTGAGACTGCGAGGCTTTCCCAGGCTAGCTGGCTGCTGTCGAAATTGGATTCCAAACTCCTCCCTCGTGGTCCAACCTCTACGTTTTACTGAGCACACGACGAGCCGACCCTACTATTTGGGAAGATTGGGGTGACCCAGCTTAGACACCAAGTGGATGACCCTGGGTCCCGCCCACCCAGCCCCGTCCCTCCTGCCCCAGGAGGGACTGAAAAGGGTGGTCAGGCTTCCTCACGACCTCCACATCCCCATCCCCATCCCCACCCCACATCTGAACACCCGTGTCCTGCAGGACCATCTGCCAGGCCCGTCCCCTCTCACATGGGGACCCTGGCCCTCCCTCTCCCGCTGCAGCCATCCTCCAGTCCCAAGGCCCCAGTGGCCTTCAGCTGCCACAGGACTTGCTCCAAGCTCCTGACTCAGTGTTCTCGGCCACCCCAGAGACCAAGGAACCCCCCCTGGGGCCCTCTGAGCGTAGGTCGGCCCCCAGGGGCTCTGCTCCGTGGCCCCCACAGCACCCTCCCCCAGGCCTGTCCTCCCCAGGTCCTTTCTCACCCACTCAGAAAGGCTGTCCCATCACCCAAGGACAGAAGACAGGTGGCTTCACGCCACCGGCAGCCACCAGGGGGCGCCATGCCGTGGCTGCCCGGAGCTGGGGCTGGGACTGGGGCCTGGGCACAGAAGGGACTGACCGTTGGCGGGCGGGTCCTGGGCTCCTTGGCGACTCCCGGAGCTGGCTCCTGGGAGCCCACCTCGCGGCTGAGGAAGGAAGGCAGCGGAGGGGGGAGGAGCGGATGCCGCCCCCACCCGCCCCGGCTCCCACCATGCGAGGCCCGAGTCTCCGGGGTTCCTCCAAGTCCTCCTCGAATTCGTCACTGCCGCCACCTTGCTATGTGACTTTAGGAAAGTCACCTGACCCATCCAGGCCTCAGACTCCCTACCCGTAAAGAGGGGGCGCAAAAGGCCAGGCCGCCTATTTGACAGCGCGCTGGCCCCCGCCTCCAGCCCAGCTGGTCTGCCTGTCCGGAGCAGCCCCCACCCCAAGCCTCTGAAGGCTGCAGGCGGACGGGCCAGCCACCTGGCTCAGAGGCGGAGGTCTGCAGGCTGGTTCAGCCCAGACCCAGCCAGCAGGGGACGGACCCCCAGGAAGCTTCTGGGGCTGCAGCCAGGACAGGGGAGGCCGCCTTCCGGCCCGGGTGTGCCCGTGTGCGTGCATCTGTGTCGGGATCCTGTCACTCTCTGTGACCCCACCAGAGATGGCCCACCCAGCACTCTCTCCCTCCAAGGCCCCTGTCTGCCCAGAGTGCACTGTGGGGCCAGCAGGGCGGCGTCTCCCCTGGGCGGTGAGGGGGACAGGCCCCTGCTGTGCGTGGGAAGACCCAGGCCCCGCCCTCTACAGGGACCCTCTCCCTAGCCGGGCCGAGGCCCTCACAGAGCACAGAAGACGTAAAGGCCCCAACTCAGCCGGGCAGAGGGCGCCGTCCTCGGGTGCCGGCAGCCATGTTCCCACGCTCCCCGGTGCCAATCCCGGCACCCAAGCCCGGCCCCACCCTTCCCTTGTGGCTGCGGACGCCGTCCCCCGGGGCCATGGATTCCTGTCCCAGTGGGCGAGGGCAGGAGATGGTTTTCCGCCCTTTGATCCCTGCCAACTCCAGGGAGCCGGGCACGTCCAGGCCTTGCCAGCTGGGGCCACAGGGGAGCTGGGAGGGAGGCCTAGGCAGGGGCGCGCCTCACGGTCCCTCCTCAGGCTGTGAACCCCAGCTCCCTGGGCACCCCAGGAGCTGCTCACTCCTCTCCTGCCAGTTGGGTGGGGGTCAGGCTCCTCACCTGGGGGCCTGGGTCTGCCCCACCGTCATTGGGGCCGGGACTTTGCAAAACCAACCCCACCCCTCCCCACCCCGCCGTGGGGTCCAGAGGTCAACTCCCCCAGCCTAGCCCTGCTCCTGCGCCTCACCACCCCTGACCCACCCAGAGATCCCTGGCGTGCCTGGTGTTGGACCACCCGGTACCAGGAGGGACCCCAGGCGTCCTGGGCCTCACCCCTGACCTCAGAGGCCCCACTCTGGCTGCAGCCCTCACGCGGATCGGAGCCCGCCATCCCCCCACGACAGTCTTCCATTCACAGCGTGAGGGGATCGGCCTCCCCATGTTCGAGCACCACTGGGCACCCCCTAGCCTGGGGCAGGCCCCCCTCGGAGCCTGGGAGACAGAGTCTCAAACTCCCAGGTGGGAGGGGTGGCAGGGGGTCTCCCCTGAGCTCCTGGAGGGAGGACCCAGGGGGCTGCGGGGCTCTGCTGTGCCACGCCAGCGGCAAGGGGCTGCGGGAGGCCCCGCCTGAGGACGGGCACTCGGGCCTTGCGGGCTTCTCGGGTAGGTAGGGCTCCAGGCTCTGCTCCTCCGCCCACGGGATGGGCGGGCACCGCCGCACGCCGCAGGCTTTACCCCCAACCTGTGCCTGACCACGGGACTGCCAGGGAGCAGAGGCGTCCTTTCCCAGTGGGGCACCCCTCTCTGGGGACATAGGAAAGGGGCGGGGCCGGGTCCTCAAGATCCACGCTCGGGGCCATGAGGAGCGGGACGCTTCCTGGAGGAGGTGGCAGGGCAAGTCCCTTAGATGCTGGCACGCATTCCTGAGCAAAGCCTCTCCGTGAAGGGCGGAGAGTCGGGGTGGCGAGGGGGCCACGGAGACGCTGGGGCCTTCCCCGCGGCCGCGCCCCCGCCCCCCAGGGCCAGCCGGCGCGGGGGCGGCGGATTCCTGCGCCGCCGAGGACAAGCCAAAGCCTGCGCGGCTGGCGGGGCACCCGGCCCACGAGGAGGTGGGGGCGGGGAGGACCGCTGTCCCCCCATCGCCTGCCCTGGCGGGGGCGTCGACACAGCCAGGGCGGAACGGCAGAGGCGCTTTTGTGAGGGGCACCCCAAGCGGGCGCGTCACAGTGGCCCCGGCCCCGCGCCCGGCCCGTGCCTGCGCATTCCTGGTGAGGCTGGTGCTAGGGGCCGGGTCTGCGGGCAAGCGCGGGCTAGGCCACCCCACCCCACCCCCAGCCCCACCCCCACCCCCACTCCCGGGAAGGGGCCCTCTGATGACGGTAACGACGCCGTGCCCACCTCCTGACCAACGCTGGTGTGGACCCGGGGCGCGCTGGGAGTGGACCGGCTGGCCCCAGCAGAGTGACTCGGAGGTCCCCAGGCTTGGTCTGCACCGGGGCGGGGGCAGAGGTCAGTGCTGCTGAGAACCTAGAGAAGGAGCAGAGAGGCGCACCGCCCCGGAGGTGACCTGTGTGGCCTGAGAAGCGCAGAGGTTGGCCCAGGGAGTGGCCGGGTGGGGGCGTGGGAGGTGGAGAGGGCCTGGAGGCCGCAGGAGCCGTGTCAGGGCTGTGGCCTCTGCCCCTGCAGCCAGCCTCCAGGCCTCATTCGTTCATTTAAGGCTCCTGCTGGTGCCAGGGCCCTGCTGTGAGCTGGGCCAAAGTGGGGACGGGACAGGACCCTGCAGGAACATAGCGGGAACATACCCGCCTCCCTTCCTGCAGGGGGCCCGGGACCTCACCCAGGTCTGCAAGGGCCAGCAAGGCTGGGCGGGCTGCAGGGGAGTGTCACCCCCACAGGCACCGCAAAGGCCTGAGGTGCTGGGCTGTAGAACTGTCCATCCTTCAGGCTGGACCAGCGCCCACTTAACAAACCCCCCACTGCTGGACCCGAAGGGGGTTCCCAGATTTTTCTGCGTGGAGATGAGTCCACAGCAAAAGCCACCGTCCGTCACTGCTTGTGCGTCGAGCCGTGAAGATGGATTCCGGGAGTGGGGTAGAGACTTCTGGTCGTCAGCCGCTGGAAGCAAATTCGTGCGGGCTTCGCGCCCCCTCCGGGGGACAGTTATAGGCACGTGGGCCACCCCCAGCCTCTTCTCTATCCTTGGGACCTGATGCCCCTTCCGGGGTGGCCTCCTGGAGTCCCCAGCTCTGACACCCACTTCGTGCCGGGGCCCCCACAGTCTCTCCCTGGCCTAACTCCTCGGGACCGTCCCCTGGTCCCACCCACAGGCCCCATCATTCAACACCACACACCCCACTTCTTCCGGACACCCCCCCAGCCGCTAGGGCCGAACCGGCAGGAGTGACCTCTCTCTGCTCAACCTCTTGGCAGTCTTTCTATGCCCGGGTCAGTTACTTGACACCTCCTTGCTTACTTACCCCAGTCCACTTCTCCACCCCAAACCTCACCATGGCTCATGGGATAAACCCAATCTCCCCGGGCCCCTGCCCCTCCTTACCCGCTTGTTCACCTTTACCCAGACACCCGTCTTGTCACCACTTCCATTCACTGCCTGCCTTCCCCTCCCTCTGGGCTCACACGGCTGACACCTCCTCCCCCTGACCGCGGACAGTCCACAGCTGCCGCGGCCCAGGATGAGTCGCTGAGGAGCCCTTGTCCCCCCACGTCCCCGGGGCCCCCCATCCTCACACACCATCCCTGAGCCCCGGTCAGACTGTGTCCCCCAGCCGGGGCAGGGAGAGCCCTCACCAAGGGTGTGCCGGACGGGACCCTTGCCGGGTCCAGGACGCATGACTGGGCACAGTGTCCCAGGGAGACGTAGTGACTGTCTTGGTGTCATACAGCAGGTCCAGGGGACAGATGGCTGAGCACAAGGGAGCGAGTTCCCCCGGAAGGTCACGTCTCTTAGCCATGCTCTCCAGACCCAGGAAGATCTGACTCCAGTTCTGCAAGGTCGAGCCCAGGCCCCCCACCCCCACCATCACATACACACGCGCGCACGCACGCACGCACGCACGTGGGAAGCGGCCTGGCTGAGCCAGGCCGCGGACAGGCAAGCTGCAGCACGCCTTGGCATTGCAGGCCCCACGGGCTGGGAAGAACCCAGGCAGGCCTGGTCGCCACCCCAGTGTCTCTCCCAGGAACGCAGGCCATGGAGGGCTGAGCAGAGAACACCAACACGGCCCACTGACCCGTGACCGGCTGTGTAGGGGAGAGGGGCCAGGGCGTCCTGGCCCCGGAGCCACAAAGACCGCATGGGAGGGACAGCCTTGCGGAAGGCCCAGCCTCAGCACCACGGATTGGGGGAGGGGAGGGCCAGGGCCTACTCCACAGATGCTGGTGCTAGGGGCCAGGGCAGCTCAGGGCAGCTAGGGCCACCTGGAGCCAGGGGAGACCCAGAGGGGCCACAGCGCCAGCAGAGCCCTGCCCCGCCGCTCAGAGTCCCCTGCGGGCCTCCAAAGCCCTGGGAGTTTGAGCCCCAGACGGGCACGTGTAGTCTGGCAGCGGGGCCTGAGCTGCCAGCTCCGCCGTCCAGGCCGGCTCCGCCCTCGAGCGGGGCCGACGAGAGCAAGTACTCCAGCCTCTGTCAAGGCCTGGAGAGATATTTCAGGGCCCCCCGGTAAAGGACTTGTGGGTTTCAAGATTCATTCCTGAATATTTTATAAATTCTGTTCTTTTTGAAAATGGCACTTTTCCCGTTATCATTTTTTTTAGCGACTTAAAGGATTGCTGTTGACTCTTGTTTTGGGCCATGTTGAACTCTGACTGGTACTAACAGTTCATCTGTTGCTTACTTTGGGATTTCAGTGTAAGTTGGGTCCCCGACCCGCAGGGCCGAGGACCGGTACTGGCCCAGGGCCCATTGGGAACTGGGCCGCACGGCAGGAGGGGAGCGGCAGGCGGGCGAGCGAAGCTTCATCCGTATTCGCAGCCGCTCCCCAGCGCTGGCATCAGGCATCGGGTTCTCATAGGAGCACCGGTCTCTGGTACCAAAAAGGTTGGGGACCGCCGACGTCACCTGTCACGCTATCCGAAGATACATGAGAATGTCTTCTTTTTTTTTTAATTTTGGGCCTGCAGCACCTGGTTGTCCTGGGTGGTCTCCCATCCAAGGACTAACCAGGCCCGACCCTGCTTAGCTCCCGAGATCCGACGAGATCGGGCTCGTTCACGGTGGCGTGGCCGTACACGAGAATGCCACTTTGTGTCCCTTCATCCAGTTCCCAAAACCACTTTCTCTCTTTTTCTGGAACAGCTTACTCATCATATGGAGAATCAGTTCCCGAGGGCTTGGTAGGTCCACCCGACCCTATACTGGGCTTGAGACTAGATATTGTGTCTTTTTATGTAATGTGCGTGTGTGTGTTAAATGTGTGTCTTATGGTTGTGCATTGGTGCGTGTTAAGAGGTCCGGTTGCTCCTTTAATTTTTAAACAGTTATTAAACTCTCGTTTCTGTTTCTCCTTGTCCCGATTTCAGTATTGTTAATTTTCTATGTTTTCAAATTTATTGGTGATGCCTTTTAAAAAAAATGTCTCCTACGTTTAAAACAATGCCCACACAGCTACGGTTATTCACCGCTTTGTCCTGTATTTTGATATTTTTCTCTTTTTCTCAGTGGGTCTCGAGATCGGCTTTCGAGGGAGCCAGCTCTGATTTCGCTCACCGTCTCACTGGTTTTTGCTCTGTCTTGATTTCAGAGTTTATTATTTTCTTCCTCCTTTTTTATCTCTTTGGATTTTATTTCGTGCTATTTTTGTAGATTCCGATCACTTAGTTGATATGTTTTCAGTCTCGCTTAGTTGCAGACACACATATTCAAAGCTCTACACCTGTCTCTGATACTGTTTTCAACGTGCCCCCCCGATTTTTACTTGTAGCGATTTCATTGTTGTTCAATTCTTATTGTATAATTTACCCTATGAATTCGTCTTTAACCCAAAGTTTATTTAGTACTTTTCAAAAAAAAGGGTTTCTGAAAATGGCATTGTAAAAGCCGTACTTTTGTTACTGGCTTCTTTTTTTTGAAAATTCCATTTCGTGTGTTTCTCGTGTAGGGAATAATTGCAGACGGCATTAAATTATGGTGCCACAGTTTTGGAATTTTGATATCGCTATCTTTCGAGAACATTTTAAAGCTGGGAATTTTCCTCGGCTGTCCGTGAGCTGGAACGCATCGTACAGCGTTACGTGCAGCACGGCCACGGCTCCCCGCGTGCGGACGCCCGCGGACCGGACGGGTGGCTCTGAAGAGTGGGCCGCGTGGCTCGTGCGCATCGGTCTTCAAGCCCTTCGGGGCCCGTCCCACTGTCATAATGGTTAACCGCACTCTTCTTAGAAAATCGTCTGTCCCGGCAGGCTTTCGTCATTCGCTCAGCATTCATCAGGGCATCCTCCGACGAGTAACGTTTTGTTCTCTATCTGTGAGTATTTTCCTCATTTCTTCTATTTCTTACTTAGGTCGTCTAATAGTTTCCCTCCTTTACTGTCACTTGGCCCCCTGAGTATTAGCTTAGAGTTATTTACTGCTTCTAACCTCCTTCCGGTTTTCCGGCCTCTCCCTTCTGTGTCCATCTGGGCTGCGCCCGTCGGGGTCCCTGCCTTTCTCCCCAACTTAGGACGCCCGGGAGCTGTCCCAGGACCCCGGCGTGAGGGCCATCCCCGGCCCTCCTCGGGCGGAGTCGGGGCGAGCGGGCCTCCCTCCCGGCCGTCACCCCACGGCCCGTCCAGCATCTGGGCCTGGCGGGCAGCGTGGGCGATCTCTGGGCTCAGGTTTCAGACACCCAGCCAAGGACGAGCCGCGGGCGCTTCCAGCTTCCTGAGCGCAGACGCTGAATTCCAACGGCGCCCTGGTCCAGGACTCACGGGACCCGCCCCACCCTGGCCTCCTCGCAGTGCAACTGGCAGTGTTGCCGACCTTTTGATGTGTAAGCCTTCTTTTCCCAAATCGGGTTTGCACTGATCCCCCTGGGACATGCTGGGATCTGAGTCTAATTGCAGGTCTGGAGGCCCGCGGGGCAGCGGAGGTGGGGCGGCTGGAATTGGCACCTGCTTGCAGAGCCGCCAGGTCGCGCGAGGTCACTGCGGGGGCTTCGCGCAAGGCAGGAGCAGGGGGATGGCCGTCTCCGCCCGGTTCGGTCGTCATGGCATGCTGGCAGGCTGCGTCTTCTCCGGGGCTCCCTCCCAAGGCTCCGGCCCCATCCCAGTCAGGGCCCTGGCTTTCAGGAGGGGACCGGGGGTGAGGAGGCCAGCACAGTCCCGTGGAGTCCAGCTGCCCTCTGGGTGACGCTGTGCCTCATCTGGGAAGACACCAGCTCAGCCGCCTAGGAGGTCGCCGGTCCTTTCGCAATGATGGGAACAGCCTTCTCGGCCCATGCCTTGGGCCCCGGCATTGTCATGTCATTGCCTTAGGCCCCAGTGCGGCTCAGAGAAGCCGGCCTGCCCTTCGGTCCTGAATGCCGCCACCCAAACCATACCTTCCACGGACACCGCCTTCCAGGCGAGCACAGGCCGCCCTCCAAGTAACCGATTCACCACCGAGTGCCATGGGCTCTAAACGTCCCCTCGCCTGGATCCTCACGGCCTCCGTTCCCAGTGGGATCGTGCAGACCGTTGAGAAGCCCGCCTTGCAGCTCTGTTGTCTGCTGTCACTTCCAGGACTGCGATGACAAGAAGTCCCCTGGGTGCTTTGGGCTGGAAGGGACCGAGTTGGGCAGAAAGGGCAGGAATTAGCACAGGGCCTGAGGGAGAGCCGGTGGCCGAGCAGAGCGGTGCTCCTGGCTACACTGGAGCCCACACGACCACAGACCCCCCTAGGCCAGGATCTGAGGCGACGCCCTGCTCCATTGGCTGGAGGTCAGCCTGGTGACCAGTTCTGAGCAAGGGGACACTCAGAGGGGAAGATGTGCCCTCGGAGACAGGCAGGGCGGGGGTGGAGGAAGCCTCAGGGACTCTGCGTTCACCACCACAGAGAAGGGGGGAAGCAGAAGGCCCCACATTTGGCTCCGGACCACACTTGGCCAAGACGGTGGCAGCGAGAGGGGTGCCCTGTGAGTGAAGTGTGGGGCCTGGCTCCGGCAGGCCAGCGCACTGAGGCAGATAAGGCAGAAGNAGAACGACGGACGACTCGACCGTGCCTGCATTTAGGACTTCTGACCAGCAAAGGAGCACCCGCCACACGGCACAGAGCCGGGTTAAAGCCGCGCCGCACCCTGAACTCGGAGGGGGGCTGGAATGGACCGATGCAACCGCGCGAACACCAAGACAGACAAGGCTGGTGCGACCTGCTCCGCCCTCTGGGGCCCAGACCGGGCCTCGCGTGCTTGTGCCGCGGTCCCCGCCCGCGCATGCGTCGACCCCGCCCGCGGCACAGCCTGCGAACCCCGCGGACGCTCGGCGCCGCACACCTGGCGGCAGCACACCTGGCCGCGGCACACCTGGCCGCAGCACACTTGGCCGCGGCACACCTGGCCGCAGCACACCCAGCCGCTGCACACCTGGCCGCGCAGCCGCCGCAGAATCACCAGGGCCCAGGCGGCGCCGGTCCCGCCCCCGCCACCCCCGCGCCGGCCTCACGTCCTCGTCAGCACATGTCTGTGTTTTCGGCCGGTAGCCACCCTAACGGGTGTCATGTGCGACTCGCATTTCTCTAAAGATTAACGGTGCCGAGGTGACCCGAGTTCTTCCAAAAGCAATCACGGCCTCTGTGTCACACACGTACACACCTGTGTGCATCGTGCGCAGACAGTGTGACCTCCCAGGAAACGGAGACTGGCGCGGAGGTCCAGGAGGACGAGCCGGTGGGGGCTGGGGCAGGGCTGGGTCAGGAGGACGAGGCTGGGAGGGACTCTGACCGCGGGAGACAGGGAAGGACCTGCGGGAACCCATGCTCCCCCACCTGGGGCCACCTCAGCTGCCACCCCCGGGCGTCTTCACCCTGACTCTGGCCCAGCTTCCCCCATGACGTCTCCGGGGCCCACCCTGTCCTCACTCAGCGGGGGCCCACGGCGCAAGCCGGTCCTGTCGGCCTCCCTTCCCCAGCCGCCCAGCTGCTCCCGCCGGCACCCCCAGCTCCGCAGGCAGCACCCCACTCTCCGGGACGCCCTCTCCCACCGTCTACCTGCAAGGAGGCCAGCGTCCAGCACGGCCGCGGGGTGCTGGCCGGCCCTGTGCTGGCCGGTGAGCGGGAGCTGAGTGCCCACGCTCAGCCAGGGCCTCTGTGGGTCAGAGTCCCACGGCACACTTTGCCCACGCCCATGACAGGAGGTGGGCAAGCGACATTCCAGCCGCCTGCCTGCCCTCTCCTGCCGGCTGCCGCCCCGGGGAGGCCGGGGTCTGTTTACCGTGTCTGCGCCCCTGTCCTGGAGCACCCCCTCTGCCGTGTCGCTCTCTGCTTCCTGTGAAGCTGCCGCGTGTGGGGTGACTGGGTCCACGTGGCTGACAGCCAGGCTGTGCCAACGGGCAGTCTGCGGACAGTGGTCAGCCGGGCGGGAGGAGGCCCACCGCGCCACAGGCCCCGCACACCCGCCTGCGCCGTGCTGGAGCACGCAGGGGTCCAGGCGTCCACCGCAGCCTCGAGATGACAGAGTGACCGGGCACACGCCACCCACAGGGCAGGCCCCTCTCTGCTGCCTGCCAGGGAAGAGATGGACGAGCCGTCGGGGAGCCCGGCGTGCCCACCGCTCGGTCCACTTACTGCCCCCTTCGCCCGTCGGACGCATGTCCCTGGAGTTTCGTGAAGCTGCCTCTTTTCCCGAGGGCGGGTCCTGGACGTCTGTGGCGGGACCTCCTGCCACGCGGGGCCTGGGGGCCGGACCTCTCCACTCAGAAACCTGCTCTTCCATTTTAATGCCCGCCTCTCCCATCTGCCCCTCCCTGTCCTCTGTGGCTCCTGCTGTCCCCATGTCACAGACTCCTGCCCCGAGCGGCTCCCGCTGTCCCCACATCACGAGCACCCGCCCCGAGCGCTTCGCTTTCCCCTCGTGGCCCTCGAGGCACTGACCGCCTGTGCCTCGCGCCCACCACCGCTTGCTGGCGCCCTCTGATCTCCAGCACTTCGTCTCCGTGGCGACCAGCTCTGTGGCCACTCCAGCTGCAGCTCTGTCTCCTGGGGAGGGGCTGGGGGTCCTGGGGGTCCCGCCTACCGAGCCCCCTAAGGGCTGTTGTCCGCTCTGTCTGGGTACAGGACCCTGGCGTCCACAGCCCATAGGGGGGGAGACGCAGCCACCCCGGCTGGCACTGTTGAGGGCGAGGCAGGCCCCACCGTGGGGACGTTGGAGGGACGCAGACAGGGCCGAGGACGTGCGGCACCCCTGTCCCTGGGCCACACGTTACTCTCCCAAGTGCAGGTGCAGACAAGGGGTACGGGGGTGGGAGTCTCTCCAAGTGACACACCCAGCCCCTCATCGGAGCTTCAGGAGCCACCCCCCCTCCGCCCCACGCTCGCCGTGCTGGCTCCCACCGCCCGGCCTGCCACCCCGGCCCCAGTTGCCCGGGACTTGGGTCCTCGCCGCCTCTGTGGCGGGCTTCCAGAACCTGTGGAGGCCAGGGAGGCTGCACGCGCCTGCAGGCTGCCCCGCCCCCCACGTTGCCCTAGACGGTGGTCTCCGAGCCCCTGGCGTCCCAATGTGTCACACCCGAGACTTCACAGGCCCCTGCGACTTGTCCCCTTGGAGGCCCTGGCCCTGGGGTCTGATGAGGACGGGGCAAGCAGCTGGGTCTTGGGGCCGCTGGGCTGGGCCACCACGAGGCCACCGGCTCTCAGGGGTTAACGGGCCCGGCTGCCCTGGGGACCTCCTTGGAATCTCCTCCCGGTCCCCGGGGCCCCGTTTCTTCGGAGACTCGGCACTCAGTGCTGTCGCCAAGCAGAGCCGGCGGGCACGGTCCCCAGGGCCGAGCCCTGCAGAAGCCGCGGGCGCCCGGGCTGGCGGCATCGGAGGCTCTGCTCTCTGCAGCGGTGTCTCGGTGCCCGCTGCCTGGACGCTGGGGGTTAGGCCAGCGGGCAGACTCGCCCCTCATCCGGGCTGGGCAGGGTGGGGCCATCATTGACCACCCGGGGAAGGGAAGGGGGAGGGTGCCGTCTGGCCGTGCTAGGTGGCAGGAACGCCCAGGGGCTGTGTCGCGGAACGTGCAGCAATGGCCACTGTGGACGGGTCACCCTCTTGTCCCCTGCCCGTGGAGAGAGCGCCTGCGGCCCACCGCCCACCTCCATGCAGCTCCCAGCCCAGCCCGGCCAGCTCCCTCCCGGGCCCGCAGCCCTCCGCCCAGCCCGTGCCCCATGTCGGTGGCGACCCCAGCCCCCTCCCACTCCCAGTGGCTCCCCTGATCTGCTGCCATCTCCCCAGTGCACGGCATTTGGGTCCTGGGGCGGCTGGGCCACAATCCTGGCCAGTCTCATGGTCACACGAGAGGGCTGGTCTCGGCCCTGGAAGCGAGAGTGATCCGGCTGTTCAGGAGTGACACAGGCACGAGGCAGCCAGGCACGGACTGTGCCGGACCCAGCCCTGAGCCGTGGCCAGGCCTGGGAATGTGTGTGGACAGCCCTGTCCCTGCCCCGCCGGGCACCGGGTCACCGAGGGTTGAGTGGAGACAGAGAGGCGAGCCCCTGTGCTGGGCCCAGGACGCTGGTCGCAGGCTGAGGGGCACACTGCACGCACATGTGGGTGCGCCAGGCACAGATGCGCCTGTGGGTGCCACGTCCCCCGCCTGTGACTGCCAGCCTTCCCTCGACTAGGCCATGTCCTGTGACCCCGCCCCCGCCCCCACCGCCCCGTTACAGGGGCTTCCTGAGAATGTGGGGACCCAGCGGCCTCACCCACGGCACACTTCCTACAAAAGGGGCTCGAGCTCACCGGCCCACAGTCTCTGCCTTCCCCATAGCTGACGGGGCCCGCCCACCTGCTGACGCCGCTGCCGCCTGGGTCCGGGCTGCGTCCTCGGCACCGGCTCTCCTGTGGCAGTGTCCCTGAGCCTGCGGAGGCGATGGCGCCTCATCTTTTCGAGTCTGTCCTGTTATCGGCCACGCCGCCTGACCTGACAGTTCTAACCTGTCTCCTCCCGGCAGGCGCGCTTTACATGCTGGGTCCGAGCATCCCACGCGCACGTGACACCTGGCCCACCGTCTCCGACTCGCTATTGCACTGTGTCCCGAGGGCTTGAGCGTGTACAGCGGTCTGATCACTGACCTGGAAAGGTCACTTAGGAGGCCCATAGAGGCTGAGGTCAAAGGACCCTGCACCAAGAGGCCCAGGTCAGGTGAACACAGTTTGAACTTGAAACTCGGGGCTTCCAGGTCAGCTGGGGGTGGGCACGTGCACCCCGTGTCCACGCAAACCTGGCAAACATGGCTTCTCGGGGACAGACTTTCCCCCTGCTTTGCCTGGGACAGCCCCTGGGGTCAGGACCTCCTGTAGACCTGGCCCCCGTGGAGCTGTGGGAGGACACAGGACCACGGGAGGCCGCACCCCACATGCACTGGCAGCTCTCACACGTCCAGACACCCCGCCACGGCTCACATGCCGCAAGGACAGGCGTCCAGCACGACCTCAGCAGCGACCAGCAAGCAGCAAGCCAGCTGCACGCACGCCCGGGCCACCTGCGGTTTCCGTCCCTTACAGCTCTGTTCAGGCTTTGTCCCTCTCCGCCCCTCTCCGGACTGTGAATGACCTGTGCAGAAACAGTGAGCCTGGACAGTTGGCCTGAGCCCACCGTGCGAGTCCGAACAGCGAGCCCGGACAGCCAGCCCGAGCCCACCGTGCGAGTCCTGTCTGCCGGTCACGGCCCCGGGGCTTCGCTCTCTCAAGCCTGACCTGATAAACCCTCATGACCTCGCCAGCTCTTTGCGGCTAAGAGACTGAACTGCTTTATAAAGCGTCTTTAGCTGTTGCTAGCAGGGTTTGGGTACCTCCCCTCCCCTACCCTTGGGGCCACTTCCAAGAAGGCCGAGGATGCCCGTGGAGGCCCTGGGGTCAGCAGGACCACGTCACCTCATGGCCACTGTGCAGCTCACAGCCCAGCCTCTCTACAGTGGAGACCCTGCCCCTGCCCCGCCTACAAATAACAGAGGAACAGCACCCAAAGAACAAGGGAGGCCAAAACGTTTAAGTTATTAAATCAAATATACAGAGTGATTCATTTAATATGTACACATTTACAAAAATGCACTTTCCTTGGGGGGGGGGGTGGGGCCAGCGGGGGGCAGTGGCCTGGTGCCCGCGGCAGACGTCCACAGCTGCGAGGGGAGAATCTGTGTGAAGGCACTTGTCACCCGCGTCAGCAGCCCCCGTCCCGGGGGGGGGACGGAGCAGTCAGGAAGGGCACTTCTGAAACCACAGTTGAGAGGCCGCTAGGGCGCGCGTCCCAGGCGAGAGTGAGCGAGACAGGCCGTCCGCGGGCCCGGGGCCTCGGCCGCCACTGGCCGCCACCGGCAGCCACGGGTCCCACCAGCTCCTGGGCCTGGAGCCGCTGAGGGCCCCGCATGAGGAACAGAAAGGAAGATTCTGTAAACAGTGCACCACCTCCGAACGGACGCTCAACGGCTCGGCGAGAACCGGCACCCCGCTGTCCGGCGGGCACGCCACGGGAGCGGCGGCCCAGCGAGGGCGTGCGCCGCGTCCCGCCGGGCGGCGGGCGAATAATTTACACAAGGTCCAAGAAACGTAGAAAATAAACATTTGTTTTTGGTTTTTGGTGGGTTTTTTTACACAAAATAAAGAAACTATGCACACGGCCTCTGCCTCCTACGGCCGGGCGGGGGCCCGGCTACTCCTGGCCGGCGTGGCGCGCATCGCCGGCGCTCCTGACCGCACGGTTGTCCACTTTGGGGCCCGCGGCCCAGCGGGCCGGCCTCGCGGGCGAGCCGCAGGGCTCTTTGGTGAGTTTGTGCGCGAGGAACTTCTCCACCTCCAGGGAGTCCTCGTCCCCGTGGCCGGGGGCCTCGGCGTCCTCGTCCCCGCCGGCCCCGGGGGCCGCGGGCCCCGGCAGCGCCTCGGCCGCCCTGCGCGGCGGCGGCGTGAAGTTCTTGCACGGGCACAGCGCGTCCTTGCGGCCGCCCGGCCGCCCGATGGGGTTGCGGATGGGGCTGAGCGGGGCCCACTGGTTGTTGGCGGCCTCCTCGCGCGGCCGCCGGCTCCTCTCCCGCTCTTTCCTGCGCTTGCGAGTCCACCAGACACACACGGCCACGCAGGCCGCGCACAGCACGCTGAACACGCCGCACAGCACGGGCACCAGCAGACCTGGGCGGGCGGCGGCGGCGTTTGTGGCTCAGGCCGGCCCGGCCCCGCCCCGCCCCAGCCCCCGAGCCCCCGCCCGGCCCCCGCTTACCTGCAGGCGAGCCGCCCACGACCGCCGTCTCCACCTTGACCTCGGTGACGGCCAGCAGCAGCGAGCTGTTCCCCCGCTGGGTGATGGCGGCCACAATGGCATGGGCAGCACTCTGGATGAGGCTGCTGTCCGGCGGGTCCCACGCAGGGCTGAAAGACTGTGCCAGAGGACAGGGCTGAGGCATGCGCCCGCCTCCCCGCCGGGCAGCAGGGGACAGCGAGGCCCCGTCCAGCTGCACACACAGACACGGTCCGCTGAGGTTCCCAGGGCTGCTCGAGGGGCGGCCCCCACCGGCCAGTTCAAAGACAGGTGAGGGTGGCTTGACCCACCCTCCCCACTGACCACTGGCATCTGGGGCAGGAACAGCAAGCCCGGCCTCGACCCGCTGGCCCCGGCCACGCTGACACTAGCCCACAGCCCGTGCCCTGAGGCCCTGCTCGCCTCTCCCCAGTGCCCCCGCCCCCAGCCCAGCCTCACCCTGTGGTTACCAGCTCTCACCTGACGCCCACCCAGGGCCCGAGAACCTCTGCCCAGCCGAGGGCCCAGGCAGGTGCCCAGGCCTGAACTGGACACCCCAGAGACGACCTGAGCCCACGGGCTCCTCTCCTGCTGCAGACACGGGCGAACACGGCACCGGCAGAGCGGGGGGCTGGGTGGGGACGAGGCTGCACACGGGGCCTCACCACCTACATCCCTGCCCGCCCTGTTCGGTCAAGCAGGGCCCTGGCTTTGGCACCGAGCACCCCAGCCCAGCCCTCAGACTCAGCCCCAGCACCTCCAGTCAAGGTCCCGGGAGCGCCAGTCGGAAGGACTCCTGAACCCCACAATCCCAGCCTTCAGCCCACAGTCCTGGGGTGTTCTCACCCCCTGACTTCTGCCTGCCCAGGACCTTCCAACTATACCCCATGGCTGTCCACCCCAGACCCTGGTCACTCTCCTTTCCTCTTGGGGTACTGCCTCCGTGCCCCATCTCCCGCTGTCACCTGAGGGCCTCCCATCACTCCAGGGAGCCCTGCCCAGAATCCCAACCGCCACGGCTTCAGGTGCCAGACACAAGGGGTATGTTCCAAGTCTAGGGTCACTGCTGACATCGTGCCCACGTGGCTGCAGAGACCCTCCAACCAGAGCCTGAGCCAGTCCTGTGGGCGGCTGGCCTGGCACCCCGCCCCCATCCCTTCCACAGGCCAAGCCAGCCCCCCCCCCACGCCATGTGGACCCCTGCCCCTGCCTCGCCTGCAGACAGGTCTCTGCCTCCTCCAGCCCGTCTCAGCAGACAAAACGAGTGACCCCGCGCTATACACCCTTGGCCCACGTTCCTCGAGAAGCCGGCCACGCTGATCGCTGCTGACCCTCTCCCTCGCTCCCGAGCCACTCCTCGGCCCCTCCTGTCCACTCTGGGGCACACACAGCTCCCTCCTGGCCCCTCCAGCCCCTGTTTGCCCCAGCTGCTGCCCAGTGGTGGGCCCAGCTTTCCGCTGGCAAATATCGACCCATGAAACCGCTGTCCCCGGACTCCTGGCCGTGGCTCCCACGCCGACCCCCACCCAGGCCCCCGTCCCGGCTCCGCCAGCCTCCAGTGAGGATGCGAGAGGTGCCCCAGCGTGGGGCCGAACCCTGTGTCTGTGGGCCACCCAGGGACCGGCCTGGCTGGGCCTCCGCCCCCAGCAGCACGTGTGGAGTGGAAGCCAGAGCCGGCAGGCCGAGCGCAGGTGGGCTTGCTGCCACCCAGCACTCACCATGGCCACCTCCACAGCGCTGGCCCCCGAGGACGGCCGGTCGCAGAGCACCACGAGCAGGCGGTCTCGGGCCACCATCCTCGTGGCCGGCAGGGCACGAATCCCCGAGCAGATGGCGCCCACCGTGGTACCCTGGACAGAGACAGGCAGCATGTGAGCAGGGGCTGCTCACACCCCGCTGGCCATGAAGAAATGTGGCAGGACACCTCACAGCCCATCTGGACACACAGAGCAGGGACGCGGGGGTCCCGTTGGGAGCTGGTTCCACCCAAGACGCAAACTGCCACCCCAGTGCCCCCCACCCAGGAAGCAGCTCCACCGCAGGCCCAGGGAGTGGGGGGGCAGGGCGGGCCCCCTCTGAGCCCCGCTGTCCAAGACTCCTGCACTCAGGCCATAGCCCTGCCCACAGAGCCTCACGACGCCCCCACGCCCCCACGGAAGGCTGAGGGCCCCACAGGGGTACGGGGGGGCAGGGGGGCTGGGGCCATGGGACACCCAGGCCCCTGGGATGACTGGACAGGCACCTTGGCCAGGCCCCGCTCCTGGCCTCTGCTGCCCCACAGGGCTCAGCAGCCCTCACGTCTGACCCCTGGCCAGGTAGCCAGCCGCAGCTTCCCCAACTGCAGGGGGCTGAGCTGCAGCCGGCGTGGCGGGTGGGGGGTGCCGGCCGCCTCGGCCCGTGCAGACATGCGGGCGCCGCCTCCGGGCGCTTACCTGGGGCACCTGGGCGCGGTCAAAGTGCAGGGTGAGGCGTGCGCAGTTGCGGTCCAGGTGACCAGAGCTCGGCAGGCAGGACGTGCTGGGCAGCGGGGGGCCCGCGGGGTCACACTCGCCCCAGGCTGCACAGGGCGGCTGCAGGCACTGGCCTGGGGCTTTCTCCCGGCACCACTGCCCCGCTGGGCACTGGGCGTTCGGGCTGTCCGGCCGGCCGGCCAGCAGGCAAGGCTTCCGCCCACACCACACCTGGATCAGGCACGCACACAGAGAGGGACGCAGGCCACGCGCAGGAGGACCCCGGACACGTGCGGGCGCCGGGCAGGAGACAGACGGTCAGGTCGGCACGTCCAGGGCCACGGACAGCCCACCGCCCCGGGCCCCGGGCTGACCCTAGCTCCCTCCGGAAAGGGCCCGGCCACAGCAGGGTGGTCCCGAGGAAGGGTGGGGTCAGTGGCTCACAGGCCTGTGGCTCCTGGAACCTTAGCAGGATCAAGCCTCAGTTTCCCCAACTGCACAATGAGGCGGGGAGCCTGGCTGTGCCAGAGGCCCTCTTCCCTGGCCTGCCTCCTTGCAGCACCAGCTCCCAGGTCCCACGGGAAGAGCCTCGGGGTCACGGACAGGGGCACCAGGGCTTCGGACCCAGGCAGGGCAGGGCTGCTTGGGGGGCTCTTGGGCAGGGACCCCTGGCACCTTGCTGCAGTCCCGGTGGCCATCCAGGCAGCGGCAGCTGTTACAGTCCTCCACCCAGGAGCTCCCGTGCGGGAAGGGCAGGCCCTGTGACCAGCAGGGTCTCCCGAACACGATCACTGTGGGGAGCAGGGGTGGGCTCAGCGGTGGGCGCCACGGCCTGGAAGCCCGGCCTGGCCCTCGTCCCGCCTGGCACGGCCACCCCCGGCACGGTGCTCCCCACCTACCGTCCTGGCACCGGGGGCCGGCCCGGCCTGGCGGGCAGCTGCAGCGATAGCCGTCGATCTCGTCCACGCACGTGGCCCCGTAAGCGCAGGGTGAGGACTGGCATTCGTCGATGTCTGCAGGAACAGCAGCCGTGCTGGTTGGAGCAGCAGCCCCCGGGCCAGCTCGGGGCTCGGTTTGCCCCGTGCGGTCTCCGAGCTGGGCCTGGCGCTGGCGCCGTCCCCGGCCTCAGGCTAACCACCCTCTTCTAACCCCTCCTATGACGTGATGGATAGAGGCCTCTGGGGAACAAACACCTCAGTCTGCGGCCTTAGGGGCAGCGCCGACTGCCGGGCGGGGGCAAACGCGGGTGGTCGGCAGGGCACAGACAGGGGGAGAAACTGAGGCTTGGAGCGAGGCCAGAAGTGGCTGCGTCCACACCGCCCTTCAGGGAGCGTGAGCCCTCGTGGTCCCCTGGCCCCAGGGCTGGGGCCCCAGTGCGCCGCCCGCCCGGCCGCCCCGGGCCTCACTGATGCGGCAGTCGGGGCCTGCAAAGCCCGGCGGACACTCGCAGCGGAACCAGTTGACGCCATCGATGCAGACGCCGCCGTTGTAGCTGCAGGGGACAGGGCGCGTGTCAGGGGGCCCGGGACCCGAGCTCCCGGCCAGCCGGCCCCCGCGGCCGCCACTCACCAAGGCGGAGGGCTGCAGTCGTTGGTATCTGCGTTGGAGGTGAGAGATGAGAGGTCAGCACGACCTCTGCCAGCAGGCGCCCCCGGGCCCAGTGCGGGCGCCGGATACGTGGGGTGGGCAGACACTGCTCTGTCCACGCCAGCCCCCCACAAACACGCTGGGGGGCCAAGGCGGGCAGGGGTGGCTGCAGGAGAGGGAGTCCCAGAGGGACCGGTCCTGGGGATGCCTTCGGTTGGGGCGGGGGGTGGGCATCTGGCTGCAGGGAGGGCGGCTGGCAGGTCGATGGGGACCAGGGTGCACGGGGAGGGGATGAGGCTACAGAGCCAGGGGAGGGGGGCGGAGGCAGCAGGGCTGGCCCTGGGGTGTGACGGGGCAGGCAGGCAGGCCTGGGAGCCCCCCAGAGAGGAGTGGCCCCCGCAGGCCTCCCCGCCGCTCACAGCCCCTCCCGCGCCCGCGCCCGCGCCCCGCCGAGCTCACTGTGCGTGCAGGTGCGGCCCTCCCAGCC
>NW_024346819.1:920255-928503 GCF_902729225.1 Pteropus medius
GGGACGCGGTGGACAGGGTGCGGCGGGGTGGGGCGCGGCGGGGCGCGGTGGGGCACGGTGGGGCGCGGTGGGCAGGGCGCGGTGGGGCGCGGCGGGGCGCGGGCGGGCGGCCCACGTGGCAGGGGCCGGCGGCACTCACGCGAGTGGCAGGTCTTGCCCTTCCAGCCGTCATCACACACGCAGTAGAAGTCGTTGACCAGGTCGTAGCAGCGGCCGCGGCTGTGGCAGGGGTCAGGGAGGCAGTCGTTGGGATCTGGGGGTGAGGAGGCCGGTCAGCAGCGGGTCATCGGCACTCGGGGCGGGTCCGGGGGAGGAGGCCGGCGGCCGGCCGGGACCAGGCCTGAGGACGTGGGGGGCGCCCCCAGCACGCGTGGGGCACACCCAGCTCACAGAGGCGCGGCCACAGGGACGGCGGGAGAGGCCACTCACTGGTGTCACACAGCTCGCCCTCCCAGCCACTGGGGCAGAAGCAGCGGAAGGCGTCCACCTCGTCGATGCACGTGCCGCCGTTGTGGCAGGGCTGGCCCAGGCAGTCGTCCACGTCTGCGGGGGGGGCGGACGTGAGCAGGGCCCACGATCGGCCCCGCCCTGCCCCGCCCCGCCCGGCCCACGGCCACTCACTCTCATGGCAGTAGGTGCCGGTGAAGCCGCTGTCACACACACAGGAGAAGTTGCCCCCGGGCTGGCTGACGCAGTGTCCGTGGGGGCCGCACACGCCGGAGGGCGCCCCGCCGCCCGGCCGGGGTCCCGCCTGCAACCCGCAGCCGTCGATCACTGCAGAATCGGGGAGGGGTCAGCCCGGCCCCCGCCTCTGCAGGCCCGGCCCACGCGCCCACCGCCGCAGGCCCCGAGTGGCCACCCACCTCCGCAGGCCCCGCCAGGGCACGGCTCCCGGGGCACCGAGCAGTTCTTGCCGCCCATGCCGTCAGGGCAGGCGCAGTAGTAGTCGCCGTCCAGGTTGTAGCAGCTGGCCCCGTGCTGGCAGGGGTTCGGCTCGCAGAAGTCAGTGTCCACCTGCGATGGGGCGGCCGTGAGGCCCAGCCCGCCCGGAGGGACTGGGAGAAGAGCCAGTCAAGACAACTCTGGGGACCGGGTGCTGCTCAGCCTGGACACCGGGGCCTCTGCGGCCAGAGCCCGAAGGACGTCCCGCCCGAGACGTCTGGGCTGGTCAGCCGAGCGGAAACACCTGGGGGCCACCGCCCCTCCCGCAGCCCGCTTCCTCTGCCTCCCCGGGCGGCATCCGGCGTTCGCCCCTCCTGCTGGCAGGAAGGCCGCTCCTGAGCCTTTTCCCCAACATCACGGCCATCCTGAGCCCGGGCCGTGGGTGCTCCCCAGACACACCACCGCCCAGCAGGGACCACTACCATGGGCCCAGGACGCCTGCTGGCCAGGAGCCCACCCCGCGAGCCGCCGCGGCTCCACCGCCCTGCCTGCAAAAGCCAGGGCCCGTCAGAGGAAGGCAGGCGTGAGCCCCCCGAGTGCACCCCCCACTCTGAGACCCACACACAGCACGTGCAGCCCGACCTCCACCCAGGGCTCCCTGTCAGGCTGCCCCATGCCCCTCTCCGCCGAGGCTACTTCCTCTGCGGTCAGAGTTGGGTAGACAGAGCCCCCGGGTGGCTGGCTGACCTGACAGGCTGGTCACCACACACAGGGCCCCTTCCCCTCCCCCGACCCTCGGCACAACCAGGCACCTGGGCTTCAGGCCGAGTCTGAGACACTCTCGGGGTCACCCCCACTGCAGCCCCCCTGGTCACTCGGGTGGCCCCGGGACGACAGCGGGGTGAGGGGCAGGGCGGCGGTGCACACCGACCTCGCAGAGCAGCCCGGAGAAGCCCCGTGGGCAGTGGCAGCGGAAGCCGTCCACCAGGTCCTCGCAGAAGCCGCCATGGCAGGGGCTGCTGGCGCACTCGTCCAGCTGCAGCTCGCAGTGCTGGCCCCCGAAGCCCCTCGGGCAGACGCACTGGTAGCCGTGAACCAGGTCCTGCGGGGTGCGTGGGTGGGTGGGTCTCTTGCCGCGGCCCCCAGCAGGCAGCCCTAGCCCCATGCCCTCCCCACAGGTGGGCGGGGGCAGAGGGCTGGCCACACCTTACCTTGCACGTGCCACCGTGCTGACACTGCCCAGGACAGTCATTGACATCTGGGGGACAGAGGGGTGAGTCGCAGGCGGGTCCTGAAGCTCCCGCAGCCCCCCCGCCTGCCGCCTGCCCACCCATACTGACGGATATGGCAGTTGACGCCCTTCCAGCCCGGGACGCAATCACAGTAATAGCCACCAATCAGGTTTTTGCAAGAAAAAGCATTAAGGCACGGCTCCCCTTCACACTCATTGGCGTCTGTGAACGAGACAAGGGGGAGCGATGGGGCCCAGGCCCCACCTGCCCCGTGCCTGGCGCCCGCAGCCCAGAGCAGCAGCAGCAGCAGCAGCAGCATGCACAGCACGCAGACCATGCTCACCCAGGCTCCGCGGGGCCCTTACCCAGCTGGCAGGTGGCCCCCACCCACTGCTCAGGGCAAATGCACTCGAAGCCGTCCACCCGGTCCACACAGGTGCCCCCCGCCGCACAGGGGTTGGAGGCGCACTCGTCGATGTCTGCAGAGGAGCAGAAGGAGAGGCACGCGGAGTGGGCGGGCGGAGAGGCAGGGAGGTGAGGAGGTGGCCCCCAGGGGCGGGGAGTCTGCCCGGGGCCTCCTGTCAATCCTCTCCTGGACACTGGGTCCACAGCCACAGGTGGGGACTAGACCACTGCACCCCACCCCCAGGCCGGTCCCGCCCCCCACCCTCCAGACCCACCACTGGGGCCCCCCGCGACACACTAAAGTGGGTGCTCACCCAGGGCACAGGTGAGCCCGCTCCAACCAGACGGGCAGTGGCACTCGAAGCCAGAGGGCACCTCGTGGCACGAGCCGCCGTTGGCGCACGGGTTGGAGGCGCAGGCGTGCTCTGCTGCAGTGGCAACCAGAGGCAGCGGTGGGGGCGCGTGCAGGCCCCGGCCCCACCCTGCACCACCGCTGCCCCCCACACCCCCAAGGCCACAGGCGGGGTGAGGGAGCACCCAGGGCAGAGGCCAGAGGCTGGGGCCCGGCCGGGCGCCCGCCAGGCCACGGCCGCGGCACCCCTGACGTACCGCGCTCACAGTTCTTGCCCGCGTAGCCGGCCGGGCACGCGCAGTGGTACTGGTCGGGCTCGGCGTTGACGCACGTGCCCCCGTTGGTGCAGGGGTGGTGGCTGCCGCAGTAGTTCAGGTCTGGGGGCAGGGGTGCGTGCTCAGGGCACAGGCCCCGCCCCACCCCACCTCCCCCAGGATGGCTGGGCCTCGGGCCTCCGCCGCCCCTGCCACCCACCCCGCCGCCCCCACCGCCCCCGCGGCCCCCGCCCGCTACCTTTGTTGCACAGTAGGCCGCCCCAGTTGACCTCGCAGGTGCACTGCCAAGGCTCCACGCAGCTGCCGTGCACGCAGCCCGGGTACGGGACGCACTCGTCACAGAACCTGCCCTGCCAGCCGTAGCTGCACCTGGGGAAGTCCAAGGGCCGCGGGGCCCAGGGGGTGAGGGGGTACCCCGGGAGCAGTGGCCGCTGCCAGGGCAGCGCGGGGACGCAGGCGGAGTCACGCGGGCCACCCCCGGGGCTGGCAGCCTGGGCCTTTAAACTGGAGCAGGCCTCGGGCCAGGTGGGGTTACAGCTGGCACGCCCGCCGGCGCACACTGTCACAGGCGCTTCCCGGCCGGCGGCCGAGGACAGTGGGCCGCAGCTGTCCAGTCACTTCTCTCTGAGCTATTTTGGGACGTAGCCCTGAGCAGGGCCCCAAGAGCAGGCGCCGGGAAAGGGAGGCCCTGCGGGACCCCGGGAATGAGTGCCAGCTTGAACGTGCCCGGTGCCGCCAGGGGCTGGTGGCACCAGGTCTGAGCAGGCCAGCAGCACATCGCCGAGGGCTCCTGGCCCAGCCCTGGCCATGTGACCTTGGGCACAGCTCGAGACGTCACTGAAACCACGGGTGGTAACCTCTGTCCCAGCAAAGCCCCACCAAGGGCCTCATCTCACGGGGCACCGAGGGCCACGGGCTGCACCCAGACAGCCCCATGAGAGGCCAGACTCAGGACAGTACCTGACCCAGGAAGTCACTTGCTCCCTGGCAAGTGGCCTTAAGAGACCTCTTGGCTCCAAGGCCACGCCCTCATGCTGTGGGCCAGCATCCCCTGGGGAAGCCATTCAGGGGGAGGGGCCCGTGGCCAGGGCGGAAAAGGCTCCCAAGGCCATCGCTCAGGCCCCATCCTGGGCTGTGGCTGCTCCAGGCACCTCACAGTGGACAGAGGCTGGGTGCCCTCCCAGGGCCCCGAGCTCCGTCTGACTGGGAGACACTGCCATCGGGGGGACACCCACCATCCTTCGGCAGACACCCCTGGGCCTGGGGGCTGCCCTTCAGGTCCTGAGCAGGACCCCAGGAGCCCCCTTCCTAGACTCTAAGGTCCCTGGAGAGGGAGCGACTCGCACCCGCCACATGAACTTATTTTGGTAAAGGGAGGACCCACAGCCCTTCCTGGGCCGCCCAGGCCCCACGCCATCACCGAGGACGCCGCTGGCTCAGCTGGCACAGGCTGGGGAGACTGAGGCTGCAAAGGGGCTCCGCCGTCCGGCCCACATGCGGGGGGGTGGTCCGTGCCGGTGTGGGCCGCGCACCGCCGCCGGACCCTCTCCCCGGTGCCGTGGGAGACCAGGCTCGGGCAGGGCCCTGGTGCCTCGGGTGGCCAGAGCGGTCCCAAGGGCGTGCTCCCGGCCCTGGGAGGGGCAGCCCCCGGCAGGCCCCCGCCTCCCAGCTGCCCCAGCCTCAGAAGCCCAGAAGTCAGGAGCAGGCAGCAGGAAGGCAGGGCCATCTCGGCAGCATCCGGTGGGGGTGTCCTGCCCTGAAACCTGAGCCCTGAGCCACGGGAGCAGCTGGGCCTCACCCACAGGCCCCTGGGAGGGCGGTGGGGGCTCACCTACCCCTGGACAGCCCTGCAGGCCTCTGTCCACAGGAGTCCTGCCTCTCAGTTTCTTGTAAACCCACGCCCGTGGGGAGAAGGATAGAGACCCGCTGCGGTCATGTGGGCCGCCCCCCAAGGCCACAGGCAGGCACGGAGGTGGGCATGGCACGTACCACCCAGCCCAGTGTGCAGGGCGGAGACCCAGCCCACTGACCGCTTCCCGTGCTCACCTCGCAAGCAGAAGGCAGGCCCCCTACCCCGACACGGCCAGCCAGCCCCACACACACCCTCCCTCCAGGATACGGCTCCTAGGGGTGCCCGTCCCCCAAGGCACGCACCGGGGCCAGGCCCCACCAGGGACACTGCTGTGTCACCACCCCTTGGGGCTCACTGGACTTAACTGAAATTCTCCAGGGTGAGGGGCCGGGTGGGTGAAGCCCCTGCCGTTCCCCCTGAGCAGCCCGCTCGCCGCCCCGCCCCAGACGGACCAAAGCCACCACACGAGTGCAGGGGTCACCGCCTGCCCCCCTTCCTGGCTCCCAGTCTCACGCTCTGGTGCAAACTCGTCCCTGTGACCCCAGGGAAGTCACTTCACATCTCCACACCAGCGTCCTCGTCCGAAACACACGTGTGGAAGCAAACCCACCCTTCAGCGGTCCCAGGGTCAGTGAGACCCCAAGCTAGGGCAGAGGGCATCACTCACCCCCATCCGCTCACTTCTCTGCCAACTCGCAGCCCCTCCCCAGGGCCGAGAGCACCCACCTGGGCCCCGGCCCCATGTCCCTAGCCGACCTCACGGACCCCGGCGTGCGTGCCTGCTGCGCCCAGTGAGGAAGCCCTGCTCCCCAAGCCCCTGCCCACCCTCTAGCTGCAAGCCCCTGCTCCTCGACGTTGCTACCTGGCCACATGGCTCCCTCCCACCCGACCCGCCCAACCCGGGACCTCAGGTGGCCTCTGCTCTCCTCAGCAGCCTCTACCACGGGGCCCTTGAGGCTGACCCTTTGGCCTCTTCTCTCCATCGGCCTCCAGCCTGGGGCTCTGAACCCCGCCTGAAAGCCGCAAGAGCCCCCGTGTGTCGGGCCGGCCCACACACCCAGGCAGGGGGCAGGACGCACGCCACCCTCCAACCGTGACCTGCCCTCCTCCACCCCGCCCGCCTCCCGCAGCCCGCCCACCTGGCTCTTCCCCATGGCAGCTGCCCTGGCCCGTCCAGCCCACCTCGCCAGCTCTGAACCCTCCGGCGGCCGCTCCCCGCTCCTGGGTCCCGCCCCCTGCTCACTGGCCTCTCCATCCCTCGTCCAGGAGCACAAGCCCCCACGCTCTCTGCACCTGCTCCTCCCGTGCTGTGGCTCTCGGCCTGTAGGCTCCGCCCCTGGTCACGTTACATGAAGTGGCCCTGGATACCTTCCTGGTTCCCTGCCCCGATTCCTTGTGGGGCTATGGCCATTGGGCACGGCCCAGGCTCTGAGGCCACAGGTGTCCCCGCATGGACTGTAAGCTGCCTGGGAGCAGGGCCTGTGTCCCCAGTGTCCAGCACAGCGCCCCAGCATGGCAGGTGCCTGGCCGGCCTCTGCTGAGGGCGGTGTCTGCGTGGGGCACCGGGACATGGAGGGAAGACACTCACCTGCACTCGCCGGGCACGGCGCAGCCCCCGTGCAGCAGGCTGCAGCCTTGTTTGCACACAGCTGCAACAGAGTGGAGCAGAGAGCCCGCTGCAGCCAGCCGCGTGGCGCCACTCGCCGGCCACTGCGGCCCCGCATGAGGCCCCGCCCGGCCCCCCGCGGCCACGCACCTTCCTTGCACTCCCTGCCCATCCAGCCGTCCATGCAGGCCTTGTTGCCGTACTGGTCGCAGCTGTAGTGGCCGAAGAAGTCGTTGCGGGGCCGGCAGAACTTGGTGCAGGCGGGGCCGTAGTAATTCTCGGCGCAGCGCACGCGGATCTGCAGCTCCAGCTGCGCCACGTGGCCGCTGAAGTGCAGGCTCTTCCAGCGGTCCTCGGGGTTGATCATGCCCGCGTGCGACACCCGCTCGACCAGCAGCTCCTCTTGGGGAGGCAGCAGAGTCAGCCCGCGGGGAGGCCAGCCCAGGCCACGGGGCGGGCACAGCGGGGTCGCTGGCCAGGCCATGGCAGGAAGCTCAGGGCCCGGAGCGGACTCCTGCCCCCCACCCTAAATGCAGGCAGGTGGGGGCGCCCCCTCCCACACCAGGGACCCCTGTGTGGACGCCCCCAACTATCCTCCCTTCTCTCCTGCTCCAGACCCCCTCCCTGGGTCGTTCATGGCAGTGGGCGCACCGCCACTGCCCAGTCTTGAAGCGCACCTTCTCTCCGCCCCCGAGGCACACACGGGCCCAGTGACCCGACAGCTGGGCCTCACCTCCGGTCAAGCCACAGCTCGAGCAGGGCTGAGCTGCCAGCGGGGGCCGTGAAGCCGCCCCCTGTGCTTCACACAGCTGGGATCATCCCCAGTGAAGAGCCAGAGCTCCGTGCACCCCACGCTCCCTCTGCTGCTCCGAGCAGAGACCCCGCCCTCCGGCCATCCCCTGGCAAGGCCTCGCGCCCGCCCACTGAGCCCAGCCCTGCCGAGGTGCCTTGCCAAGCCTCACACCATCACCCTCCTCTCTGGATTTTTCCGACCCAGACCCGGGGGACCCATCCCCTCACCCTCCTGGTCCCCTGACTGCCACGCCCAGCCTGGCCACTGTCCCCTAGCATCATCTCCTGTGGGACCTTAGGCTCGAAGCCTCCCTGGCCTGACCCTGGCCTCGCTAACCTCACCACTGCGCCCGCCACGCGGCCCCACACGTCTCCCCGAATATGCCAGGCTCATGCCGGCCTCGGGGCCTCTGCGCGTGCTGCCCAGGAAACCTGTGTGCCCTACCAGCACGGGGCCGCAGAGCCCCAGGCACAGGCCGGCCGCTAAGGCCACCACGCCCCACGTTCCAGGACAGGCTGGCAGAGAGGGGGCCAAGAACCGGGGAGAGCTTGGGGGCGCCCTGCTCCTCTATGCCACCAACATAGCCCCAAAAGAGCACGCCCACCAGAACACGGGTGAGGGCGGGGAGGACCGCGCGCGCACAGCTCCGCGAATCACGTACACAGCAGAGCTTCCTAGCAGCCCGGGCGAAAACGGGCACAGCACGCGAGCCCCTCAGGACGGAGGTGGCCGTGCTGGCGCGTGGCGGGCAGAGGACCAGGCCCCTCGCGACGCGCGTCTGGGGCCGAGCCCGGCGCACTCACCGTCCGGGGCGGTGCCGTTGTCCCAGTCCCAGGCCTCCACGATGAGGG
>NW_024346819.1:928673-929643 GCF_902729225.1 Pteropus medius
CACCGCCCACCTGCCACGCCCCGTCCAGTGGTCCGGGCTCCCCAGCCCAGGACGGCCTCCCAGCACCCCGACCCCCAGCCCTCGGCTCTGCAGACAGCCTCTGGCCATATCTTAGCAGACCCCAAGACCACCTGCTCCCAGGAGAGGGACTGCCCCTGGTCGCCGAGCCTCAGAGGGCAGAGGGTGCTGGCTCCCGTGGCCAGTGGCCCACACGTGGGCAGCCCGACTGGCTCGAGTCAGCACGGAGAGCCAGAGGAGTGCCAGGGGCCCCCACAGGACCCGGCGGGAACACAGAAAACAGCGAACGGCCAGCACAGCCTTTACCTCCGCAGCGGGAAGGGCGGCGAGGGCCCTTGGCGCCCGCGTGGGGACAGGCCCAGGGCTACCAGGTGCGGCCTCGGCTGCTGCCCTCCCCTGCTCCAGGGCCACCGGGCCCTTGAGCCGCAGGCTGTGACGGTCGTGCCACTGAGCGACCCCAGGACCTTCCCCCGTGAGGGCGTGCGGAGCTGGCATGCAGCCCGTCACTCGGAGGCACACGCTCCCCTGGGACGGGCGAGCCTGCCTCCCTGCCCGCTCCCTGCCCAGGGCCTTCTGTGGCCCTGTCCACATGACTCAACCCCTGTGCACCAGCCTCCAGCTGCTCACCCCATCCCCTGACCCCGGCTCCAGTAGGACTGTGGGCCACAGGGCAGGGCCACCTCAGGGCCACGGGCTGCCGGCTTTCCGCCCGCGGGGACTGTGCACTGCAGAGCCAGACTCCTCCCAGCCCTCAGCACACCCCATCTTCAGCCCCTGCAGTCTGGCTGTGCCAAGGGACCCCAGTGCTTCTTTGCCAAGGGCCCCCACCCAGATCGTCCCCAGCACCCCTGCTGGTGCCCTGCCCTCCCTCCCTGGGCTTGTCCCTGCGCCCCGTCCCACCCAGCGCTCTGACCCCTGTGGCCCCCACATCCACCTGTGGGCTGCTGGCCAC
>NW_024346819.1:929654-930270 GCF_902729225.1 Pteropus medius
CCCAGCGCTCTGACCCCTGTGGCCCCCACATCCACCTGTGGGCTGCTGGCCACACCCGGCCACACCCATGGCCTCTGACGTGGACAGCCTGGCCCTTGGGGACCCTTCTCTTCCTGCCTTCCCGACAAGACACTTGTCCTCCCTCCCACACGGCCGCCCGGAGCCCAGTCCCCACCAGCACCCGCCTCCAAGACACCCAGATGACACAGAGAACTGCGCACCCACCAGCCACCACCCTGAGGCCCGCAGCCACCCAGGAGCACGGGCTGGAGCTGGGGAGCCCTCCCTGCCTGCCACGGGCTGTCACCAGGCTCTCAGTCCCACTTCCTGAGTCCACCTGAAACCTGTGCCCCGTACCGGCCACCGCCCTCTACCAGGCTGGTGAGCCCCAGGCCAGGCTGCCCATCCTCCAAGGTCCACCTGCAGCCGCTGGGGCCTCCGCATCTCCGTCCATGGGAGCCCAAGGGCCCCTGGGGCTCCGTCCGCATCTCCCCCACGCTCGGCTCTCTTGAGGGTCCTCACAGCTCCCGCACGCTTCACAGCCACCCCACACGCCCACCCCACCCCTAGCCTGGAATGCCACCCTCGGGCCGGCTGCCACCGGCATCCCCACGCT
>NW_024346819.1:931597-956870 GCF_902729225.1 Pteropus medius
CCCAAGGTGCTGGGCCCCGGGGCCACGGAAGGATGAATGGACCACAGGCATACCCCACACAGGAACCCAGACGCCCACGCTCCACACCAGAGACGGGGGGACTGCCAGGGCGCACACCCCTCCCCCTCGAGCTCAGGCCCCTGTATGTGACGCGAGCCGGCAGCCCAGGGGCTCTGAGAACCTCCTCACGTGGACCTTGTGACATGGCTGCAGCAAAGCCCAGGTCACGCTGACCCCAGTCACACCTGGTGCACCTGGGACCTTGGGGATGGACACCTGGCTCATCGGGCAATCGGGGGGTGGGCACCCCGCTCGCCTGGGGTGAGAGAGATGGGGACCCTTATTCACATGAGATTTGAGAGGTGGAACCCCTGCTCACCTGAAGTCTGGAGAGGGGGCTCAGCTACCTGGGGCCTGGGGATGGGGACCCTGGCTCGGACCTGGGAATCAGAGATGCTTATCTCCCTACCTCCACCTCCAGCTGAGACCCCAGCCTGGCTCCCCCAAGAATCCCGTCGGCCTAGCCTGGCCCCCTATCCAGACACCACGGAGCAGCCTGACAGTCCCCAAGAGCCATAACCTTTCCCGTGAAGCCCCTGCCTCCAACCCTGCAGGGCCCTCATCCCTGTGAGCGGCAGCCTGGGCCCCCAACCCCCTCCAGCTCCAGGAATAAAGCCCAAGCCCACTCCCCAGCCCTCCCAGGTCCCCACTTTGCCCAGGCTGAGCCCTACCCAAGCAGGACGCCTGGCCCCACTGGCAAGGTGTAGGAAGGAAGGGGGACCAGCATGTAGAGGAAGCCCCAAGGGGGGCAGGGCTCAACCAGTTCCCAGCTCCTGAGGTGGGGGACGGGGGGCACAGGGAGGGAGGTGCTTCTCACCACTGGGGTGGCACAGGTGCCCACAGACTTCAGCCTGGCACCCTTGCAGGGGGCTCACACAGTTGCCAAGGCCCTGTGGTTGTCGGGTGTGGTGGGGCCCAAGCCTTCTGCCCAATTCCCATCCGAACCCCCCACCACTTGGGTAGGAATGGCCCTGACTAACCAAAATGTCCCCCATACCCCAGAGCACCCAGAGTTCCCAGGGACCCTGGCCTTCTGCTGGGCAGCCAGTGGGGACGGGAGGGGCCTGGCAGGCCGACGCGGGGCTGGGGGCTGGGGGCTGGGGGCTGCCTACAGCCTGTCCCCTTCAGGAGACCACGGCTTCCTGCGTCTCGCAGGTGGGAAAGCCGGCCACAGGACCTCAGGCTGGCTGCGCAGCCAGCACCGGGGTTGGCCCAGGGCGACCTGTGTGTGCGGGAACTTCCCGCCCCAGCTAAGGCCACCACGAGAGGCCTGCACAGCTGCTTGCAGGCGGGAAGGTGTGGTCTCCAGCTGGCCAGGGCCCTGGCTGCCACACGTGCGTCCATCAGCCAGCTCCTCCGAGCCCACCCGCCGCCAGGACCCTCCAAACCCTCTAGCAGCCACCTACCACCTCCAGAGAGAGCTCGTGCACACACACGCACATGCGACCAGACGGGGCCTCAGCCCCACCAGCTCAAGGCCAGGTTCCCGGTGGAAGCTGCCAACTCCAGGTCTGTGGGGTGGGGCCAGGAGAGGAGGGGCAGCTTTCCCACTCGGCGGCCTTTTGAAGGATCCCTCGTCTCCAACCCCCACCCCCAGTGCCAGGAGCCTGGCCCACCAGGAACCACAGTTGTAGATGGCACAGACATAGGCCCAGGTGACCACAGCAGGGTGCAAGGGCCACCCAACCTGCCTAGGGCACTGGCAGGGGCTGGGGTGGGGTTGAGGGCTGGCCCAGGGTCACCCAAGGTGTGGGGTGTGCAGCGCCCAGACCAGTTCGCTTGCCTCCAGGGGCCCGGTGAGGAGGTGCAGCTCCCCGTACCCCGCCGTGGGGGCCCACCTTCCGCTCCCAAGGCCCCCCTTGTGCCCCCTACCCCACGGAGCCTGAGTCCCAGCTGGCCCTGGGCAGGAGCCCAGCACCCTCCGGGCCGAAGGCCTGAGGCGGGGCCCAGACACTCCTCGGTCCCCAGGGAGTCTGGGCACAGTCCCTGCTTTCTCCAGGCATGGCAAATCAAAACCAGTGGGTGCCCCAAGTTCCAAACGCACCCCGGCTCTCGGTATGGAGCTGGACTTGCCACAGGCGAGACGGCGTGGCCAGGGGAAACACCAGGGCACTGGCATCAGCAAGCACCACACTCCCAGCGGCCCGGCCACCCGCCACAGGCAGGGAGACAGGCTGCCCCCAACGTACACTACCCCACGGCCCCGGCCCCCACCAAGAGATGGGCCAGCCACACCCACCGGGGCACTGGAGGGAACGAGCTGGGGCAGGGGCCCAGGGCCCGGAGCCCAGGCTGCCAGGGAGGTGAGCACCGGCCCGTCCCGGCCCACCTCGGGCCGGCCCACGGGGCCACGAGCCACAAGGGACACGCATTGGCCAGCCACATTCCTCCAAGGCCTCCCTGCCCCCATGCCACCGCTGCCAACTCGAGCAGAAAACACATCCTCAGGTAGCGATGTGGAGCGGGCCTGGCACGCGCCCAAGCGCAGACGGGCTGCAGCCCTGCTCAGACCTGCCTGCTCCCGGCTGTGGGGGCGAACGCGGCTTATCGGAACTGCCCTAGGCCCTCCGACCTTTCCATCTCAGAAACACGCTCCCCTGGGAAGCACTGGGGCCAGGGGAGACCCCAGGGGTCAGTCAGGCTCACAAGGGCCGGGCTATGGCCAGAAGGGCTGCGGCCAGCCTCCCAAACCAGGGCAGGTCGGAAGGGGTGAGGGCGGGGCAGCAGGCGAGGCTGCCTGGCCCCAGCTTGGGAGAAGGCACCAGCACAGGGCCGAGAGGCGGGGCGGAGGCGAGACCCCCAAAGGGCAGGTCCTGCTGGCCCCACCATACCCGGCCCGGCCTCCACACGAGCGCAAGGCGCGGCTGGTTCAGCCAGATGTCTTCGGGTGGGTCAGGCCCCCCAGTCACAGCCTGGCACCCCCGTCTCCCAGGTCCTCCCAGTTGCTCTGACTCTGCACATGGGGGTCCCACCTCATCCCGTCCCCCGCCTGCAGCACAGACACCGTCGGGTGCCAGGCCCTGTTTCAGGAGACAGCTGCATCAGGCACCAGGCGCCTTGGCCGGCGGCCTCCGCTCCCACCACCCCAGCCCTCGCCCGCCACGGCCTGGAGCAGCCCACATCCCTCCGGGCATCCCCAGGTCCAGGGCTCCTGCCTGACTGACCACCCCACAAGCTCCCTCCCAAAGGAAAACAAACCCAAAATCCCAAACGCGGACAGTGCCATCAGAGTCACAGCACCAGGACCCATCTCCTTCCCTGGGGGGCCCTGGGCCAGCAGCCCAGGCTGCAGCCAACATACACGCATTAAGCCCTCCTGGGCCCAGCCCCCCCATCCCGCCCGCTCGAGTCGCCCCCACCCCCGCCCCACCCCCGGGCATCCCGGAAACAGCAGGGCGGGCGCAGGCTGGCTTGCGGCCCGAGGAGGCTCCGCTGAGGCCTGCCCCATACCAGCCCCAGCACGCGCGCCGCACATGCCTCCGCGGCCTGCCTGGGCCCGGGGCGCCTCGCCGCGCCTCCCCACCCGGGCAGACACGCGCAGGGCGACGCAGGCACACGCCGCGGGCCGCCGCGCACGCGGGCCGCTGCCACTCCGCCTCCGCCCCCGCCCCCGCCGCGCTCCCCGCGCGCCCACGTGGCGGGGTGCGGACCCGGTCCCACGGAGCACGCGCCGGGGGTCCGCCCGCCGCGCGGCGCCCCCTGCCGTTCTGGCCCCGTGTAGGTGCGCGCGGCCGCACGCAGGGCGCGGGCCGCAGGTGCCGGAGGGGCTGCAGGCAGGGCGGGGGCCGGGGCGCCGAGGGAGGGGAGGGCTGGGGCGCGGGGTGGGGGCGCACGTACCGGCCAGGCGAACTGGAAGGGGATGACGACGAGGCCCGGGTCCTGATCGCTGCCAGCCCGGGCCCGTGCCCGCGCCCGGTTCCCCGCGGCGCCCGCCGGCGGCAGGTAGAAGGAGTTGCCCCCCAGCACGGGCGTGGCGCCGTGGCCGTAGCTGCAGGGCCCCGTGGGCGTCACCTTGGCCTGGTACTCCTTGAGGCACACGCGCACGTACGTGTCGCACTCGTCGTGGCCGCAGCCCCCCGCGCGCGTCGTCCGGCCGTCGCCGTCACAGCAGGCGCCGTTCAGCAGCTCCCCGTTCGCGTTCCGCAGCGCGCTCAGCCGCAGCTCGAAATAGCCCATGGGCCGCGCCGCCTAAAAATAAGGCAGAGGGGGAGCGCAGGGAGGCGCGGGCCGGGGTCGGCGGGCCGGGCGCCCCGCCCCCACAGCCCCCGCCGCGGCGCGCACAGGAGGTGCCGCCCGGCCCCGAGGGACCGCCCGGTGCGCCCCGTCCGCGCCCCCCGCTCACCTGCACGCACAGCGCCAACAGCAGCAGCAGCCGCCGGGGCAGGCGCCCCCGGCCCCGCGCCCGCATCGCCGCCTCGACCCCGCTGCCGCCGCCCCTGCGCGCCCGGCCCGGCCTCCCAGCGCCCGCGCGCCCTCCGAGCGCCGGCAGCGGCAGCGGCGGTGGCGGCAGTGGCAGCGGCGGCGGGCGGGGTCGAGGCGGCGCCGCGCGGGCTTGGGCGGCGGCGGGCGCGCAGGGGCGGCGGGCTCGGGCTCGCAGGCGGCTGCGCTCCGGCCCGGCTCCCTCCCGGCGGTGGCGGCGGTGGCGGCGGGTCCCGGCCTCGGCTCTGCGCGCCCGCGCTCCCGGCCCCCACAGCCAACAAGTTCGGGCCGAGACTGACAGCTCGCTCGCCCATTCGTCACCCGCGCACCTGCATATGCATGAAGGGGCGGGGCCGCGCCGCGGGGTGGGGCTGGGGGGGGCCGGGGGCGCCCGGGCTTTAAAGGCGGCGGAGGGCGCCTCCCTCCAGCGCCCGACCGGGCGCGCGCTTCCCGGGGCGCCGGGGCCGCGGGGGCTCCGTGACGCCTCTGCCTATCCCAGCGAGCGGGAGCCGGCGCCGCAAAGCGGCCTCTCCTCACCCGAGCCCCGCCGGGTGTCAGAAGCCAGGGGGTGGGGCGCCCCCTGAGGTCACCGCCGTGGTCCCCTCCCATCAGTGCGCCACCGCCGCGCTCCTCGCGGTCCCCGAGGAGAGATGCCGCCTTCTGCACAAATCAGCGCTCGGCCCCCACGCGGGGCGGGCGCGGCCTAGGACAGGAGCCCGGCCCAACCTACTGCGCGCCCCCTTCCCAGCGGAGGGTCCCTCTCCACGCCGTTCCCACCGCCTGCGCGCCGGCCGCAGGGGGCGCTGCTCCCTGCCGATGCCGGTGCCCTGCGCGCCATCCGCTCGCGGGTCGGGCAGCCAGGCAACAAATGTTTCTGGGCGTAGGCTGTGTGCCCAGCTCCGCCCTGGCGCAGGGGTCGCCAGGCCATCCCCTCGAAGATTGCTGAGGCTTGGCCCGGGCGTGGGCGAGGGCAATAAAGGCGGTTGCCACACCCCGAAAGGGACGAGGTGAGGGCCGCCCAAAGAGGCTTTCCCTGCTGTCCTGGTGGAGAGTGGGGGCCCCCAGTCCCAATTTGTTCTCCCACCTCTAAGGAGCCAATACCACAGGCCCCTGTCTCCAGCCTCGCCTCCCCTCCAGCAAGCAGCCCTTCCAGAGCTGGTTTGGTGACCACTTTGACCCGTAGGGTCCCTGGGCAGCCCGCATGACTGGGCCATGTTGTCTCCTCTAGCTCCGCCAGCAAATTTGCCCTACACCCTGGGCTGGGTGCTGGGAGTGCAGGCCCCTGCCTGGAGCTGGTCACTGCCATGACGGGAGGCTATGCATGGCAGGCTTCCTGGAGGAAGAGCTCTGAAGGTGGCCTGGTTCAGGGGCTGGGGGCGTGGCAGAAGGGACTCCAGCGCAAGCACTGTCCTCTATCACCAGGATGTGCTGCCCAAGGGCCCAGTGCCTGGGAAATGAGAGCCGCCCACAGTGTCACCGCCCCACCCTGCTGAGCAGCCTCTCTGGGGTCCGGGCCTCAGGAGCAGTTGGGGGCCCCTGACAGGCTGGGCCTGGCTCCGCTCATTTCAAGGGTTCACCCCTCCCTGAGACCCCCCCGACCCCCATAAGCCAGGACAGGGCAGAACACAGCCAGGCACCACACAGAGACCCTGCTGAGCAAGGGCCTGTGCGCTGTGCCCAGAGCCCGCCTTTCTCCCCGGGGCGGGGGGCGGGGCACTGCAGAGATCTTCCCCTCTGCTCTGGCCTGGGGCAGGTCCTCGAGGCCCCAGGAGGGGAGAGGACCCTTCCCCAGTTCCAAAGGGCCCGGGACCCATCCCTGCCCGTCCTGCCCATGCCACTGCCCCACTACCCAGGAGACCCTGGGCACCTCTGCCCCACGCTCGGCCAAGCAGTGAACAAGGCAGACAGCCGCTGCCTATCCTGGTCAAGACTGGACGCAGGATTCAGACAAAGAACACAGAGCGACAAAGCGCAAGGATGCGGAAGAAGACAGCGGGGAGGGGGCTGCTCAGGCAGGGGGCAGGCACGGGTCGGCCAGGTGAGCAGCTGGGGTCAGCGCTTGCTAGAGGTCTGAGCCCAGGGCGAGTGGGGACACGGTGGCCACGGCAGGGGGCTTGGGGGCACAGGTGAGGCGGGGGGTGGCGAGCACCAGGCTGAGCTGGGCCTCCCCAGCACGCCTTCCTGCTGAGACGAACAGACGTCACAGAAAGGAGCCGGGCTGGGCTGGGCTCCACACCCATGACTTCGGTTTCCACAAAGACTCATGGCTCCCGAGGGGGGCGGGAGGAGGCCATAGGGGCCGTAGGGCAAGAGAGGGGCTGGACGTGGAGGGGCTCTGGCTGGGGTTTCCAGCGTAAGAGAACGGCCCCCGGGTCCCCCTCCCTCGTCCCCCTCCGAAGCTTCCTGCTCGCTGGCCAGCGGTGGCAGGAAAGAGGGCCTACCTAGGCTGACCACAGGACTTGCTGTGCCACCATGTCCAGAGGCTGCTGCGTTTGGAGCTCTCTGTCTGCGGGAGGCAGCAGTGGTGGACCTCACTCCATCTCAAGGTTCCAGCCCAGCCTGTCAGGCGACGCAGCCTTTCTGGGGCCCGCCCTGCCTTGGGAGGATGGGGCCCCCACCGACCCTGGCCCATCTGCCTCCCCAGGCCTGGGAGTGGGACCTGGGTGCAGCACCGGGGGTCGGCAGACCCAGCACACTCGTCCGCAGGGCAGGCTTCCTGCCTCCCTGACTAGGGTGCCACTCTGCAGGGGACAGGCCTCTTCCCCTCACTGTCCCCTCCTGCCTCCTCGGAGCCACACTCAGCCCTGGTGCCCAGGAGAGATCCGCGGCAGGAAGGCCGACACTTCAGAGGGCGGGGCGCTGGAGGCTGCTGGGGCGCCCCCTGCAGGAACCGCTGCAGCTTTGGGGGGGGGCCCAAGACCCAGTGGGGGCCGGGCTGCCCTGCCTCTGGGGCCACATGGCCCCTAAGTCTCCCGGTTCCACCCCCAAGCCTGGGCACTCCCACTCGGAGCCCCTCCACGGCAGGGGCTCCCCAGGGCGGGCTCTGAGGTGGGCGCTCAGCTTGTGCTGGACACGGTGCTGGTGAGTTCGGGGCCCCTCGGCCTGGCCAGAGGCTTCAGGACCGGGCTGGGGTGCAGGCTGCCCGGCGTGTGGACAGAGCTGGCTGGGCTCAGGAGTGAGCTGTGCTTCCGCCCGAGTTCTGCGGTGCTAAATATAGCGGCCAGGGAGGGGAGTTTCCGGTTACAGCCCCCCCATCAGCGCCGGGAAATCAATGCCAGCTCCATTAGGCTGAGCAGCGTGCCTGGTGACCTGCCCCATCGGGCCACAGAGCAGAGTGAGGGGTTGGCGTGCACCCAGGTCCGGGGGCCCTGCCCCCCCGCACCAGTCCGGAGCCCCGCACGCTTCCCAGGGCACAGGAGCCCCCAGACCCGCCAGGCCAGCCAGAGGGCCAGCGGGGCTCTGGGCTGGGCATTCAGCAAGCCACAAGGGCGGTAGGCAGGCAGGGCGGCTGGCTGGGCAGAGCTGCCCCCGGCCTGGTCCCGGCTGAGTGCACTCGGGCTGCCCGCTGCGGCCTCCTCTGGACAGGGTGGAGCTGGGCTGCCCAGGAGCCCACCACGGCCCAGCCTGCCGGCCTCCTGCACACACCACATGCCCAAGGGCCCCCAGCAGCGTGGCACTCACCTGGCTGGGTCCCAGGAGGCCCCACCTGGGTCACAGCCGGCATTTGCATATAGGTGGTGCTGCTTGGGCACAGCTTCCTGAGGCAGCCACCAGCAGCCCCCCAGCGTGCCAGCAGGAGGGAGGGACTGGGTGTCCCCACATCGTGCTCACAGGAAGCACCTGCCCACCCGCCCGCCGGGGCCAGCAAGGAGGCAGCAGACCTCGGTGCTCACGGGGCGCCCCAGCCGACAGTGGGGTCCCGTCAGGAGCCTTCGCTGCAGCCCAGGGCCCAGTCCTGGGGGACACTGGGGCACCGAGCACGAAGCCAAGTTCACAGAAAAGCCCCTGGCCACTCAGTCCCCAGTCCTCAGCGGGGTCAAAAGGCCATGACCCAGGGTGCCCCCAACCTATGCCCTAAGGGACTGACCAGAGGGTTTGGGGAGCTCTGGGGAAGGGCCAGAAAGGGTCGGGTTGAGCCGCCACCTGATAGATGCCAGTGGCATGGTGACCAGCGCACACTCTCCATGGGGGGCTCCAGCCTGCCCGTCCCTCATGGGCACCTGGCTAGGCGGGCAGCTCCAGCAGCCCCAACCCTCCGATGGGCAGCAGCAGGGCAGGGAGGTCACGGTATCGGGGGTACCAGCCCAGCCCGCCAGCGTGGGGACCTACTTAGCAGGGAGCAGGGAGCACGTGCCCTCCAGGAGGTGCAGCCTGCGGCCCTGTCTTCCTGATGGGGGCTGGCTCGGCACTGCCCCGTGGCCCAAGCTCTCTATGGCCTGGAGCCCCGTGGGCCCATCCTCAGGCCACACTGCCCTCCCTGAGTGCTGCCTGGCCAAGCCTGTCCCCACAGCTCCTGCCCCTGGAGGTAGAGCTGAGGGACCTCGTGGAGAGCCTGCCATCCCCTGGCTGCCCTCTGCCCGCCCCAGTCACAGCTTGGAGCCAGTGGACACAGGCTGGAGCCACATAAGCCTTTATTGGGTCTGCAGGGCGGGTGGCCAGGACCGGCCTCTGGCCAGACCCTCTGCCGTCTCACTGGGGACCCAAGCCAGGGGCCACGCAGCTGAGGAACCACGAGATACCGAAGATGACCCCGAGGGTCTTGGGGACATCTGGGTTGTCCGCGAAGGCCTGGGCGCCATCCAAGGGCAGGTGCACAACCTCGATGAGCTCGCCCTCCTCGGCCAGGCCTCCACCGGGGCCGCTTCGATGGGCATCCGTCACCTCTGCATAGAACATGGTCTGGCTGGAGCCAGTCAGTCCCACGCCAGACCTGTGGGGTGAGACAGCGTCTGCTGAGGCGCCGTGCCGGCCCCGCCGGCCACCCCTTCCACGGCCCTCTCTGCTCTGTGCCATCTGGCCCTCTGGCGGGCGGGGCTCCAGGACGCACCCCGTCCCATGGACACGCTGACCTTGAAGTCAGAGTGAGCGCCATGCTGTAAGGGGCCGCCCGGCCAGGCCTGTGGGCCACCGCACCTCAGGAGCTAACCATGGTCCCAGCCAAAGGCCCCCCAGGAAACAGGGCCCTCAGTCATGCAGCCCCAAGAAGAGGACCCTGAGCCCCAGATGAGACCGCAGCCCCGGCCGGCGCCCGGACTGCAGCCTGGCGGGGCCCTGAGCGTGGCAGTGGGCTGCGGACCACCGCCATGAGGCTGAGGGTGGCCAGAGCCGGCCGGTCTCCCTCCCGCAGGCTGCCTGCAGCGCAAAAGCTGGTGCGGGCCCCTCCCTCTGCTCACACTGGGCCCCCACCAGGGCCTACTTCCCCGGGGGGCCCTAACCGGCAGTCCCCCTGAGCTGCGGAGGTCTGTGTGGACCCTGGCCTGCACGCAGGGCTCCAGCAGGGCACAACAGGTGCCAAGGCAGCCTGGGTGAAGGGCTGGGGCTCGGGACACTGGTGGGGTGGGGTGGTGGCGCGGTCCCCAAGACAAAGCCCCATGGTCCCAGGGTGGAGAGGAGTGTGAGAGAGCCCCCTTCTCAGTGGGTGGTGGCCACCAGAAGGAAGACAGGCACCCTGACGGAGGGCAATGGCCCAGACTGGCACTAGTGGGGGGCAGCCGTGGTGACCGCTGGCTACAGGTACAGGGCCAGCGGATCTCAGAATGGGAGGAAGGGCTGAGCGTGGTTCGCAGGGGGACCCAGGAACCAGGCGATGTCTGGGGAGGTGTCAAGGGGACGAGGAGGAGGCCAGTCAGCCCAGGTGAGCTGAGGCCCAGGAGGCTGGCACGGTGGACGCCACCTTGGTGGTGCAGCCAGCGCAGGGCAGGGGGCAGGACTGCGGCCCCTCCCCGCCCCCGAGGACCACTCGGACTGGCCTCGCCCGCCACTCCCTCCCGCCCCTGGTCTCCCTCAGACCCTTTCTGATGGCCCGTTTCCGCGGCAGCGAGGCCTGTGCCTCGGATGGAAGCGCTGTCTGGCGGGGTCTGGGGGCGCTTCCAGTCCGTCTCTGCTGGCTTGTGAAGGACGCAGGCGTGGCCTTCGGCCCGGCCCAAGGAGAATACGCCCAGCCAGGCCAGACACTGCCTCTCCTCGCTCAATCATGTCCTTAGCCGGATCTGACAAGTGCCTGGGTCTTGTCACCTGTGACTGGCAGGTGAGCGGCCTGCTCGCCTCTGGGGCCATGGAGAGGAAGCGGCCAGCCCTGCTACCGCTGTCTGCCGGCCCCCATCAGGCCCGCAGGAACGGCTGCCCCGACCTCCACTCCCGCCTCCTCCAGCCCTGCCTCCCTCCAGGCCACGCCTCGACTGCAAACGCAAGTCTGGGCGAGCTGCTTGCTGTCCACAGCTCTCCGAGGCTCCCCAGCACCCCCAGGCCCACGCCTCCACCTAGGCCCCCCTCCTCAGGGCCACCTGCCTCCCTGGTTGCTGGCCCCCCAGCCCAGCCGCTGGCCCACGCCCACCCAACGACAGGCCCTTGGAGTCTCCACGTCCCATCCCTGACCGGCTCGGGGGCCCGGCACACAGCAGGCACCTGCAGAACACTGCAGCCCTCACCCCCAAGACACCCCCTTTCACGTGGAACCCGCACTTCACACGGAGGGTCTCCCGGCCCATCGGCTCCCCAGGACTGGAATCCTCCCAAGTCCAGGCCACACCCCTCCCCCAGGTGTTGCCCACCGCCCGCCTCTCCCCAGCTCAAGACGCAGGCCTCCCTCATTCCTGAGTTGCTGTCAGAGCAGGTCTGTGACTCACCCACCCCCAGCACCCGGTGCCTAATCCCACAGGAAGTAGAGGCATCTGTCAGCAGCAGCTGCCACGGGAGCCCGCCCCACTCGGCCAGGGGCCACGGGGTGGGGACAAGGGCCCCGCATGCTTCAGAACCAGCTCCAAGAGCCCTGGGTCCCGCCTAGGCCATGATCTGAGAACGAGGAGGAACCACCCTGCCTGCACGCCCGGGGGACAGGGTGCTCGCCGCCTGCGGGTGGCCTGCTCCGCGCCCTGGGTGGCACGCCTCCCCCCGCCCTGCAGGTCCCACGCACTTGTAGGTGGCCACCCGCTGCAAGTCGGCCGGCGCCAGGTCGTAGCCACACTCCTCCCGTGCCTCCTTGCAGGCCACTTCCTCCAGCGAGAGGCCAGGCTGGTCCACGAGGCCAGCACACAGCTCGTACGTCACGCCCGCCGAGCCGGGCAGTGCCCCCGGCAGCAGCCGGGGCTGGTCCTGGTCCAAGGCTGCCAGACACCCAGGAAAGTTGCGTTCCGCCTCGCTCGCGTACACGGCTGGCCAGGGGAGGGCAGACCACGGTCACCACCACGTGGATGCCCCCTCTATGGGACCCACGGGGGCCCGACACCCTCCCTACCCGTGCTCCCCAGAGCCCCGAGAGCTGCTCTTGCAGGGCCCCCCTCCCGCCCCTCCCCCCCCGGCCCCCGCACCTGGCCGGAACTGCTTCACCAGCACCAGGCTCCTCTGGGAAGAGTTGAACAGGAGCACGGTGACACTGAAGGGGCAGAAGGACAGAGCTCAGTGTCACCTCACTCCCGCGGGCCCCATTCCCAGCAGCCCGGAACTGGGTCCCGTGCTCAGGTGGGGAGACTGAGGCCCAGGCCTACCGTATGCCAGGGGAAGGGCACACTGGGCCGCTCGGGGGCCAGGTGACTGACGTGACACGTGGCCCCTGCCAGCCGCACTGGAGCCATGTCGCTGTCCTGCCCATCACCCGGTGCTTGGGGAGGGCACCCAGATGGCCTGTCTCAGGCCCTGCCCACCACCATGCCCCAGGGGGCCTGAGCTGGCACACAGCCCGGCCTCCAGGCCTCGGTGAGGATGAGGCGAGACGGGACATTCATGGGGCAGGCTGGGGCTCCAGGTCCCCGGTTCCCAGTGTCCCCATCCCGGGCTCTCACCTGTCATGTGTCTTCATGAAGTCCCACGACTTCTGGGTGCCATTCTGAAAGAGGCAGAGGTGCCGGTGCCGTGGGGAGCTGAGGCCAGACGGCCACACGGCCACACGGCTCCGCCCGGGCAGGTGTGCTCACGGCCGGGGCCCCCAGAGTGGGGACTCCCACGGGGTGGGGGGCGGGGGAGGCCGGGCTGGGCAGGGATGCTCTGGGGGCTGAGGCAGAAAACCAGGGCAAAGGGAGGAAAGGCGTCTCGGGCACCACCCAGCACAGGTTAAGTTCAAGGAGCTGCAGAGAGATGGCCGCTGTGCCCAAGTGTGGGAAGGACCACGGGGCATGGGGCAGGGGCAGCCTGCTGTACCCTCACAGTCAGGGCGGGTGGTCCCACGCGGGCAGAGCCAAAATTCCCTCGGGCCACTGGACAAAGGGAGATGGGAAGGCGGCGGGGGGGCAGGCCGGGCCCTGGGGCAGCAGCGGGGGCACCTGAGCCAGGTGGGAGCACATGCTCAGGACGTGAGGCTTCAGTGACGGGGACTGCACAGTGGGATGGCACCCCCCCACTGGCCCAGTGTCTGTCTTGGGCTGTCTCTCACGCCTCCTGTGGTCCTGTCGGCCTGTCGCTTCCGTCCACCACCCTGCTGCCCCCACCCTGGGCACCCTGTCCCGATGGGCCCAGGCTCTGGGCAGCACTGAGTGTACGAAGGAGGCAGTATGGGCGGAGCCTGGGCTGGGCCGGCCGCAGCAGGCAGAGCAAACGCTAACGGGGGTCCAGCAGGCGCCAGGGTCCTGCCAGCTGGACAGCCCTAGATGAGGCGGGCTCCCGCCCTTGAGGCTAGAGCAGGCAGTGGCCGTGCCGCCCAGCTTACCCCTCCCCAAAGGGATCCTGCAGGGGGGGCTGGACCTGGAGCCCTGTGCTGTGGCCGCCCATTGCCAACCCCTCCGTCACTGGGTCAGCCCACAGGGCCTGGCGAACTGCTGGCTCCACTTCTGGGGTCCGTCCAGGCCCCGAAATGGACGTGTGCCTGAGCGCCAGACACACAGACAGCACAGCCGGGGCTGCAGGAGACAGGGGGCTGGGGGACAGCCTTTGTGAGGCCTTCCTGGAGGAGGTGGCACCACACCAGGCCCCACGGAAGTGAGGGAAGTATAGTCCGGGCAGGGGACCCTCACGGGCAGAGGCCCACGTGCTGGGCTGAGCTTGGCCGTGAGGGGTGGTAGTGACCTTGGTCTCTAAGGGGCAAGCTGGGCTGCCTAGGAGGCTGTTCTCCAGCACTGCCCGCAGAGGCAAGCCCGGGCCTGCCTGCAATCCGCCACCCCAGGGCCAGCCAGCCACCCAGGACGGGCTCCAAGGAAGGCCTGCCCCCAGTCTGCCATGTGCCTGCTATGCTCCCTGCCTCCCTCAGGGTAAATGTGACCTGTGCAGGTTTCACGGACTCTCTCGGCTCAAGATCAAAACTGTCAGACCCTTAGGTCCAGCCAAGGTGGGGTGCAGGGGAAGGTCAGAGAGGCCTGCTGAGGCCGTCAGCACCCCAGCCAGGGCCCCGGCCCGCTCGTGGGCCCCGGGCTTGGCTCATCTCGCAGGGACCTGGGAGGGATGGACAGGGCTGCAGTGAACACAGGCCTCTCCCCTTAGAGCCCCTGCCTCTGGTCTGTCTGCCCCCCAGACCTCCCCTGGCCAGGCCTGCAGAGACCTCACGGCGGCATGCACTGCCCTGCCCAATGTCCTGTGGCCCCAGAGGGAATGCTGTCCTGGCCCCCCAGCTGTGCCCGCCATAGCCTGCCACCTGCATGGCTCACTTCTGGCCACCAGCAGCCATCGGTAGGAAGGTGCCTGCAGGAGCCCACCAAGGCCTTAGCCCTTCACAGCCACGGGCCCAGCAGGTACGGGCCCAGCAGGTACGAGCCCGGACCATCCTGTGCCCACCTGCTGCTGCCCAGAGCCCCCACCCCTTGGGGGCTGTGCTGCCACCATCAGGTATCCTGCCCCAGGCAGCGACCTCCATGTCCCTCACCTCTGTCCCGCAGCCCACTCCTGCTTCTGCCCCAGGCCAGCGCTGCCAACCTGGGTGCACCCTGGGGCGATGGGAGTGCAGGGGCGGGGGGCCCTCTCAGGCTGGGGGCCTGGAGGGCTTCCCAGGGGTGGTGAGAGGAAGGGGCCCGGGAGGATGGCAGGGTGGGGGTGCAGGTCGGAGGCAGCCGGGTGCTGAGGCGCCAAACGTCCGCCTGCCCGTGCTGTGAGAAGGGCAGGAGGGCAGGGGTCACCGGAGCGGCGTGGAGGCGGTCCCGCAGGAGGCCGCGCCGGGCGAGGGCCGAGCGGGAGGAAGGGCCGCCAGGGCTGCGTGGACGCTGAGTAAGGGGAGGGAGGCCGCAGCCACTTATCCACGGCAGGAACACCCACTGCATGCCCGGTGCCCCGGGAGAATAGGGCTCCCTGGGGTACGCGGAGACTGAGGTGGCGCCCTGGGGAGGAGGCCCACGCAGCTCCCTCTGCTGCCCCCTCTCCCCAGAGCGGACACCACCACCTCCAGGAAGCTCTCCCTGATCCCCGGGGAGCCCGATAAGCCCCATCGCAAAAAGGGCTGGGGCCCAGCAAAGGCCCCCGGGAGGGGTGAGTGGTCTCCCGAGGTGTCCCAGCCGGGGCGCCTGCCCGAGCCCGCGCTCGCGCGGTCTCAAAGGCCCGAGCCACTGGCAGAGCCCGGGGGCGGGGTTCCGGGGTGTGGGCGGGGCGCCGCGGCTGTGGGCGGCGCCAGCGGGCCGGCTCACCTGGCGGTAGTGCAGCGTGAACGGCCGCAGGTAGGGCGAGGCTGCGCAGCGGCCCACTGCTGCCCCCTCGATGCGCTCCATGGGGCGCGCGGGGCGACCGGGCCGGGCGCGGCTGGGTCCGCGCGGGCCTGGAGCGTGCGGGCGCGTGACCCGGCTCTGGGCATGCCCAGTGCGCGCGGGGCGGGGCGGGCGCGCGCGCAGGTAGCGCTCGCTGGCGGCTGCAGGTGGGGCGCTCACCCGCCGGGGACTCGCCGAGTGTGCGGACCCGGCGGGGCTGGAGGGCACGGGTCCGACGGCTGGTCGCCGGTGCTCGGGGATTTGGGACGTCTTGGTTGGGGGAAGAGGCGGCTTCGCGGCGCAGCTCTGCAGGCGATGAGCCGAGCGATGCTCCGCCCCCCGGGGGTCGACCACCGCCCGGAGATGGGGTCGTTGGGCAGCGGGGCCAGGCCCCGGGGGACAGGAGGCTGGGCCCTGGAAAGAGACGTGTGCGGTCACGGCTGCCAACCGGAGCCAGCAACGGGGGCAAAGGAGAGGTCATTGGGCTACTGCGCGCGGGGTGAGGCCCAGTGTGGACGCCTCCAGGGAGCCTCACGGCAGGCAAGAGAGAAGGCTCTGGAAGGAGGGCAGGCGACAGGGGCACAGGGAAGGTAGCGGGGCAGGGCCTAGGCCCAACGGGCGCTCCAGGAGCTGGCCTGCGAGGACCGTCAACTCACCCGGAGTGGGAGGAGCGCCACGCCCTGTGCCGGCTGCGGGTTCTCACCCGCGGAGCCCGCCGCTGTTCCCGCCCCCAAGAAGCCCCTCCCAGCGGATGCCCCTCCCTGGCGGCCGAAGGGCCCGGTCCTTCTTTGGGTACAGATCCCAGGGACCCAGCCAGATGTGGCCACTGCCTCCCCAGGAGCAGGTACAGGTGCTGGGGTGCAGGAGCCGAGCCCTGTGCCTGCTCTCTGAACTATGGCCCAAGGGGGGGACAGCGCAGGTGAGGCTAGCGTGCGACTTTCAGGTTGACTCCGCTGTTCTCCATTACTGTGTAACATCCCCACTTACTCCTCTCTCCCCGTCCATGGGGCTTGCCCGGCTCAGCTGGGCTGCTGTCCCCGGGTTTCTGTGCAGCGGGGACCAGGGCAGTGGGGCTGGCGCCTTCTGCAGGCTCAGTGGGGGCGCGTCCAGCAGGGCGTCCTCCCCCGGCTCTGGTGCCTCCAGTGCGTGGCCGGAGCAGCAGGGGCAGCTGGCCGTGTCGCCACGTGTGGCCTCTCCGTGTGGCTGAAGTCAGCTGCCCCACGGCACAGTGGTCTCACAGCGGGTTCTTCCATGGCACCAGGCCTGACTCCCCACGACCCAGCCTCGGACGTCAAACAGCAGTATTTCCGCCATGCCCCGTGAGTTGCAGAGAAGGTCCTGGGCCACCCCAGGTTTTGCAAGACTTCACAAGGATGGAAGCCCTAGAAGGCACATCCATGGGGGTCGTCATCGGAGACTAGCCATCGGCGCCCCTACTTTGTGGGAGACCGTGCTTCCCAGCCTTGCCCTGGCCACCCAGTGCTCTGGGGGCTGGAGAGACCACCCACCAGAGAGCCTGTCCCAGAAGCTGGCCCCGCCCCACCCAACGGCCAGGCAGGCCTCTTCCTCCAGACACTCAGGGCCCAGGGGTGCCCCCTCCCTAGCGCACAGGCCACTTCCTGCCTGTGGCTGTGTGGAAAGCGAGGACTAATCACAGAGCTTGCACAGCAGTGGCCCGGCCTGGGGTGCACAGAGGCCCCCCAGGCAGCGTCTCCCCGAGCATCACTCCCCTGGTGATGCAAGCTGAGGGCCAGGCGGTGCGGGTGGCGGGATTTATGTGGGGAACAGCTGGCAGGTCCTCACAGAGTCCGGCATGGAATCACACGTGACCCTGCAAACCCACTGCTCCATGTACCCCAAGGAATGGGGGACAGAATCGAGCACGCTTGTCCCAGCAGCCTGAACCCCATGTCCGTCAACACGTGATGGGCACACAGATGGAGTCCGGCCAGACGACAAGAGGGAATGGCGCTCCGACGCCTGCCACAGCCCGGAGGAACCTCGATGTCACGCTGCAGGAAAGAGGCGGACACAGAAGGTCGCAGGTCTCAAGACTTACGCAAAATGTCCCAAACAGGTATGTCTGTCCGTGGAGACGGGAAGCAGGTGGGGCGTTGCCAGGGCCCGGGGGCGGGCCACTTAGAGAGTCGGGCTCCCTCTCGGGGCGATGAGAACGTTCTGGACCGAGGCAGAGGAGGTGGCCCCATGCTGCGGTGCACGTGCTGAATGGCACTGCGTGCAGAAAGGTCAGTGTTAGGGGCTTCAGTTCAGTTAGACACACGCTTCAGAGACCATCCTAGAGCGTCCAATCTCGGCCCTGGCGCCCAGCCCCGCCCCCCACACCCCTGGGGCCCTTCCCATGGGCCAGGACCAGGCCACTGCGGCCTCACCGCGCGCCTAGGGACAACGGTGGGGGTGGGCGGCGAGTTTCCCCATTGAGGCATGAATCTGGCCACATTTCTGGCGTGTCTAGTGTGTGCCAGGTGGGAGAGGGGCTGCAAGACCCCTGAAGCCACCACTGGATTTGGGACTGTGGGGGTCTCAGAGACCCTTCAGAGCTGCGTGTGCCAAGCAGGTAGGCTTGGTGGCCAAACACTGCACGGATTCCCTGTCTTCTGGCTCTGGGGCAGGAGTCCAGCGCGGCCCGGCGGCGGCCCTCCTGCAGCCTCGGCATCCGTCTGGCTTTTTCCAGCCGCCAGGGGCGCCCACACGCCTCGGCCCGCGGCCCCTTCCTCGTCCTCACATCCAGCCGCTGACCTTCCCCCTCACACCTGCTCCCTGACTCCTTCCTGCTGTTCCGTCTCTGCCCCTCTCCTTCTCATGAGGACCTGGTGATGACTCGGGGAGCACCCCACGATGCAGCATCACCCCCATCTCAGGGTCCTCCACTTAGTCGCGTCTGCCGAAGGTTCTGGGGATCAGGGCGTGGACTCGGGGAGCACACCGGCAGATCCCGCCCGTGTCAGAAAGGGGGTCTTCGCAGGGCAGGGCAGGTGCTGGAAGCACACGGGGGCTCTTGCTGGCCGCCGCCGCCTTCGGCTGTGTCAGGGGGGCGAGGATGCAGTGGGCGGGGACGGCGGCTGCGCGGGGTCCCACGGGGCAGGTGGCTGGGAGCCCAGGGGGCAGGGTGAACGGGCCGCAGTGGCCCTGGGCAGGTGCGCAGGTGGATGCTGGCTTCCTCCCCGGCTCAGCCTTTTCCCAGAGGGAGTGACCGGCAGTCACAGGCCCAGAGGGGTGGGCACCTGGCCAGGGAGTTTCCGACGGGACAGACCCAGGGATGGAAGGCAGCGACAGCCCTTTGTGGCTTTCAGGCTCCCTTTTCTGTCCCAGTGCTCTTGGCCGACCCCTTCCCCGGAAGCTCCCGCCGGGCGGGGGCTGCTCCCAGTGAAGTCACTTCCTGCACAGTCGTCGACCCTCTCCTGGGTCTTCTGAACCTTCCTCACATTTGGGGGACACCCCCGAGCTAGGTTGTCCTTCGTTTGGACAAACTGCTACGCCGGAGGCCCTGGGCGGAGGGCGGCTGGGCAGAGCCGGGGTCAACGTCTGGCCTCTACTCCCTGAGAGCAGGAGCTGCTCTGGGGCCAGCGGTGGACAGGGACACAGGATCTAGGGACGCCCAAGCCCCCACAGCCGGGGCATCGGGTGGGGCTGGGGGTGGGCAGCTCTGCATTTGCCCCCCGAGGGCCCTCCCTCAGCCCTGCAGTGCAGGTCACGAGTGGGTCAGAGTGGACACCCCGGGGTAGGCCAGCTGCCCCAGAGGTGCCATCTCGTGTCACACTCTAATCCCGAGGACCGACGCATGGGCTCAGCTGTCCTGTAGACATCTCCCTTCTATTGCCCAGGGGCCACTTCCCCGGCTCCGTGCGCCAGGCCCTCCTCTTCCTTGGCGGACGCTCCTTTAACGGGGTGCATACTGCAGTAGCGTGTGGACACGGTGTGTGGAAGAAAGATGCGTGTCGGCCCCTCGCGATCTGAGGCGCCCTGATCAGCCTCGGCCCTGCTGCATCCTGGCCCTCGGCGGCACCGGCCTCCATCGCCTGGTCGGCTCACCTCCCATGTGGCCGCCTCACATCCCGGTCCCTTACAGGGGCCCCTTTGGGACCTAATTCATGTCGATCTGGAGGATGTCCCACTTGTACCAGAAGAGTGTGCATCTTTCCGTTCACCGATTATCCGAACCGTCAGCCTCTGCTCACAGTCACGGCGCTGTCCCCGCCTCGGGCGGCAGTGAGGCTGGGCCGGCCGCCGTCTGTCGCGGTGCATCTTCCGGGGCTGGCTCCAGCCGCACGGGTGTCCTGTGTTTTATCTGCTGCTCCCCGTATGGTGCCCCCTCTTCCTTTGCGATGCTTTCACGTTAAATCTCTTTTCTCGTTTATTAAAGCGACTGCCCAGCTCCCTTTCGGTTGAAGGTTCCCCATCTTTCACTCTGTGTCCGGCTGTCTTAAGCGCGCGTCTGAGCGCACAGCATTGGTGCGGGCCCGCCCTCCACTGCACCGCACCCGGCACAGTGAGCTTCCCGCCTAGCCCAGCCTCGTCCCCCATGGCAGGGCCTCCCAGCACAGGGGGGCCATGCACACAAAGCCGAGCTGCGCTGGGGGCAGCAGGCAGCACCAGGCCCACGGGCAGGAGTCCCTGGCCAGGTCTGGAGGGCTGTGGGGGGGGGGGGGCACGCAGGGCGTGTTGGGGTGGCCCTCCCGGGGAGCGGAGGGGAGCGTGAACGGGCACAGGCTAGGGGGCCGGGGAGACCTGTGAGTGGCATGCCAAGCCAGGCTGTGACCTCACTGGGGCCCCAGCACACTCAGCCCTCTGGGCGCCCCCTGTACGCCCCCTGTGCGCCTGCGGGTGGCTGGGGCCGGAGGACGCCCCACGCTCCCAGCCTCTAGGCGCCCCTGGGTCTCGAAGGGCAGCAGCCCGGCTGGGAGCCCTCGGCGCGCACGAGCCCACCGCAGACAGAGCCCGCCCGGAAGGCAGGAGCCCGGGGAACAATGACCTTCGTGTGGCAGACTCTCCCCTCGGTGGGAGAAAATAGCGTTTACTAGAATGGCGGTTTCCTGCGTTTGTGCCCGTGCCTGAGCCGTGATTCACACAGACCCCCCCGAAGAGGAGCTTCTGGCCGAGCCGGGCAGAGCCAGGGCCCCCGCAGCCCCACACCCCTGGGCTGGGCGGGGGCCCACCCACCGCCCTCTGAGCCCGGCCCCGCTCCCACACTTCAGCTCGGCCCCGGCAGCTTGGATCCAGCCGAGGGCCTGAGCTGCATGGGCAGCAGCAGGGCTGGGAGGTGGCACGGGGGCTTCCTGGGGGGGTGCACAGCTGGAGTGCTGACGGCTACGCGGGGGGCCAGGGGCGGGCGTGGGACGTGAGGGCGGCTCCTCTAGGGAAAGAACGGTCAGCAGTCTCTACTGCCCAGCGGTCAGGGACGGGCGCCGTGGCTGTGCCGAGGGCAGGCCACGGGCACAGGACGCAGACATGCAGTGCCTGGGTGTCCCTCCACATTCCGGGGGGCCTGGGGGAGGCCGAGCAGTGACGCCCACCAGAGCCGCCCTGCAGGGGCCGGGTCGGAGGGACCAGCCGGCCACCCACGGTTCCCGGTTGCACACAGTCCTGGATGGCCAGGCCCAGTGCTGGAAACGCCTACCTGCTCAGGGAGTGGGGACGGGCCCTGGTGGTGACCTCGGGGGACTGGGGGAGACTTGGCCGCTGCCTGGCAGTATGAAAGCCACGCGGGGGATGGGGGCCTCACGGGGGTGGGGAGCAGATGCTGGCCCAGACCACACTGGGTTCTCCGCGGGAAACACAGTAAGGCCGCTGCCCTCTGCTCTTTACCCCCACGGTGGGGTCACACAGTCCCTGACCTTCAGCTCTGATGCTCCAGGGCATGCAGTCTGTCCCCAGCAGACGCTGACCTTTGTATTTCAACCTTTCTGCTCTCCCTGGGGCAGGGGACCCACAAGCAGCTAGCCACCACCCCAGCCCGCTGCCTCTCCCCACGGTCCCTCGCCTCTGGGTGTCTGCTAGGTAGGGCCCTGGCCACACCACCCCTCCCCTGCGCCCCTGGGGCCTCACCCCTGCTCCACTTCCCGTCCACACCCTGTCCTCGGACCGACCTCCCTGCGCTGGGGACACACGCCGCCACCCTGACACCAGTGTGGGGCTGGCACGTGAGGCCGTGTGCTGAAGCTGCTGGGCATCCCGCTGCCCGAGGCCAGTGCACAGTGCCAGCCGCTGTCCTCTGGACCACATGGCGTCCGCACTGGGGCCTCGGTGCCCCAGCGACCCCTGACCCAGGACAGAGCGATGCAGCACGGCAGGGGTGTGGGCGGCCCCTCCCTGCCAGCCTCCCGCCCCCCGCAGGTGCGGCGTGGGGTCAGGGCCCCCCCTGGCTATTCACAGGCACGTCCACCTGAACCTCTTCCGCATCACCTCCACACCTGGCTGCTCAGATGGGCTCAAGTTCAGCCCTCCCTCTGCTGGACTTTCTGACCTCCAGCTCCTCAGGCCGAGGCACCAGGATGGCTCCCGCTAGGTGCCCGGGCCCTCCGTGAACACTCGCTGTCCTTGGAAAGCCACTGCTGGGTTCTGGTGCTATGCTCGGTGCTCCAGCGTGAGTAACACCGTGTCATCTGCTGGGTCAGAGCCCAGGTGCTCGGAGGGGACCGCTGCCTACTGCCCACAGCCAGCAGCCCAGCCTGCGGGGCACAGCCACTCTGGAGTCTGGGTGACGACGCCCCTCGCTCCTCTGGCCTCCTGCGGCATTTAATCTCTGGGGTGCCCGACTGTCCTCAGGGCTTCCCCACCCTCCCAACACCTTGGGTTAAACCCCACCATCTGAAATGCCCACATGGTTCTGACTGGGGTGGGTCGGTCAGGGCAGGGCTCTGAGGGAGGGCGGGCTGCATGGGGGCCTCTGAGGAACTGTCAGGGCTTCTCAGGCCCGGGGAGCGGGCCACCCCAGAATGGCGGAGAGCAGTCTGTGCCTCCACTGGCTGGAGGACGGGCTTGTGAGCCACCTGCAGGCGGGCTCCCGCCCACCCCACCCCACTCCCAGCCTGGGTGAGCAGTGGGGAGGCCCCGCCACTCAGCGCTGACAGGAGTGGCCCCGTGCGGCCTGGTGAGGGCGCAGTCTTGGAGCAGAGGAGAGGAGGGACAGGAGGCTTGGTGAGGGCCCCAAGGAGATGGCCTGTCCTCGGAGGAGGGACAGGTGGCCTGGCCGGGTGGGGAAGCGCCCGGGGCCCTGCCGCCCTCATTCCCCTCCCATGCCACAGTTCTCTCCCAGCCCGCAGACCCCAGGGGGCTGCTCCTCGCCCCCGCGGGGCAGTCTGGGGGAGCTGGGATCCCAGCCCTTGGAACTTGAGGCCTGCCTGACACGCCCGCCAGGGATCAGGGGCAGAGGGCAGGCCGGGAGGGGCTCCCCTCTGCCTGAGGACCTTCCTGCTCCTTCCCGCCCTCGCCCGGCTCTGCCGGACCCACCATGGCGTCCCCGCTCCCCGGGGTCGGACGCCTGTCCGTCCGCCCACTCTGCGGACGGCACACGGACCCAGAGGAGGGCTGAGCTGGGCCCAGCTTGGCTCCCTGCTCCGGCTCGGAGCGCCGGCCCCAAGCCCAGGGCGCTCCGGGGGGGCGGCGTGGCCTCTGACCCCAGGTCGGGGCGGCCCGGCGTCCGGGCCTCGGCTCGGGGCGTTTCCGCCCGCCCGCCCCAGCCAGGCCCCGCAGGAAGTGGCCTCCTCCTGAACAAAGGGGCCGGCGGACAATGGCCATTGAATTGGGCCGGGGCGCTCGCGCACAGACGGGCCGCCAGCTGCCCGCGCTGATAAGACCCAGCTCCGCCGCGGCCCGGGGCGGGGGCGGGAGCCCGGCCTCCGCCGGCTCCCTGGGCTCGGACCCGGGGCCGGAGCGCGGAGCCTGCGGCCCATGGGGGGGTGGGCGCGCCCCGCCGGCCGCGGGGGGACCAGTCCGGGGGTCCCCGAGAGGCCCCGCCCCGTAACCGGCTCCGCCTCGGGCCCCGTTGGACTCGGACCCCTGGTCGCCGGCTTGGCCCCGGCGCCGCAAATGAAGCCATGCGTGGGGCGGGGCGCGGTGTTTATTTCCCCAAAACAGCATCAGGAGTCCTGTTGCTGGCACATGGCGCCGCAACGCGCCTGCTTCACCTCGTTGGGTGGAAGACAGCCGGGAGGGCCGCCCCGCGGGTCCCCGCACCCCTTGGCTTTCTGCGAGGGTGGGGGGCAGCGGAGTCCTCACGCCCGCGGCGGGGGGCCTCTTCCAGGCCGCGCCGCGGGGGCGGGGCGCGCGCAGGGAGAGGTGGCGTTCTGGCTCCCTCTGGAATCTGCGGGCTTGTCCGTGCAGCCTCCCAGGGGTGCCCGGGAGGCCAGCCAGGGCCATATTTCTCTGGGGCCCTCCCCCTTGGGGACAGCAGTGAACATGGGCAGCTCAGTGTGCAGAACTGAGCGGGGAGGCCAGCTGCGACGGAGCAGTGGGGGTCCCCACCCAGAACCCAGCCCAGTGCTGCCTCAGCCCAGGTGCGCCCTCATCCCCACCCCTGATCTGCGAGCCTCTGGGAGGCAGCTGTAGAGCTGTAACCAAGGCAAGTGAGTGTGTGTTGGGGGTGGGGCCCAGCACCTGACCCTTCCCCCCTTAGAAAGCCACAGCAGGAAGAGGGGCTGAGCAGGGCAAGACCTAGAGGCTTGGGGAGACTGAGGCAGGCTCCTCTTCCAGGCAGGGAGTCCAGAGCTCAGGCCCACGGTGGCCTCCTGCTCCCGTCTGCCCAGCCCAGGGCTTAGCCAGCACTGCCTGGCACTGCCTCCGCTGGCCAGCGGGCCACGCCCTGGACAAGGCTCTGGCCTGGTGGGAGCTCCCCACGCAGGATGGAGATGACACAGGGTGGGCAAAGTCAGGACAAAGGGGCATTCAGGCTGCAGGGCCCAGGAGAGGGCTCTGACCCAGCCAAGGGGAGCTGGCGGACAAGGAAGGCTTCTCGGAGGAGGTGACACTTGTGTTGGGTTTGTCAGGCGAGGAGGGGACAGAAGGAGGGAGCAACCCAGACACAGGCCTGAGTCAGGGAGAAACCAGGTGTTTGGGGAGAGGCAAGGGGCCTAGGTGGGCGGCCAGGGACTGGAAGGCTGTGGGCAGGGCCTCTGCCAGGATGGGGTGGCATCGCCCTGGCACCAGCTGCTCTTGGGCCTGTTCTGTCCACTACTCTGCTGTGGTGGTCACAGTGGCTGTGGAGGTGGCCACTGGAAGCCAGCCCTGGCATAAAGGGCACATATGGTGACTCCTGGCTGGGCCTGGGTGGGAGTGGGGCTGCCTGAGCGGTGGTGTGTGGAGGTGCTGGAGTGTGGCCAGCCCAGTGCAGGCCAGCCTGGGTGTGGTGGTGGCAGTGTGCACACGTGGTGCAGAAGGGTAGCAGTGATTGGGGAGGGGCTCGAGAATGCCCGTGTGGGTGGGGCACCTCAGCGAGGCTTCCCAGACCATAGCTCAGTGACTTGGGATCATGGCCCCCGGCCCCTCCCACGAGCCAGGGCACCCCCTGCCATGCTTCCGTCCACGCTGCCCTGGCCCTGACCGCCCTCCCCACTCTGCCCCAGCACTGTGGCTGTCCCTCCCGCCAGAGGCTACCTGGGACTCCCCGGCCCACCGTGACATCTCCCGTGGCGTCCTCGGGCACAGCCACTCCTCACAGGTCACGTTTGCATTGTTTTGTGGGTGATCCAGGCCGGGCCTCAGACATGGGGTCTTGCATCGGTAGCTGCCAGCCCGCCGGGCCCCTGCCCGGTGCTGAGCTCGGCTGCTCAGGCCACAGGAAGGAGACCGGCAGCTCTGACTGTGGCCTCACGAGCCTGCACCGCTTCCTGCGGCCATGTGGTCTGGGCCTGTGGTGCTGGGACTCTAGGTCAGAGGTGACTCTTGGAGGGCCTGGCCTGGGGCAGCCCTGCCCGCCCGCCTTTGTCCCAACCCGCACCTAGCTGGCTGCTCACGCGCCCTTTCCCAGG
>NW_024346819.1:956881-962877 GCF_902729225.1 Pteropus medius
GAGAATGCCCGTGTGGGTGGGGCACCTCAGCGAGGCTTCCCAGACCATAGCTCAGTGACTTGGGATCATGGCCCCCGGCCCCTCCCACGAGCCAGGGCACCCCCTGCCATGCTTCCGTCCACGCTGCCCTGGCCCTGACCGCCCTCCCCACTCTGCCCCAGCACTGTGGCTGTCCCTCCCGCCAGAGGCTACCTGGGACTCCCCGGCCCACCGTGACATCTCCCGTGGCGTCCTCGGGCACAGCCACTCCTCACAGGTCACGTTTGCATTGTTTTGTGGGTGATCCAGGCCGGGCCTCAGACATGGGGTCTTGCATCGGTAGCTGCCAGCCCGCCGGGCCCCTGCCCGGTGCTGAGCTCGGCTGCTCAGGCCACAGGAAGGAGACCGGCAGCTCTGACTGTGGCCTCACGAGCCTGCACCGCTTCCTGCGGCCATGTGGTCTGGGCCTGTGGTGCTGGGACTCTAGGTCAGAGGTGACTCTTGGAGGGCCTGGCCTGGGGCAGCCCTGCCCGCCCGCCTTTGTCCCAACCCGCACCTAGCTGGCTGCTCACGCGCCCTTTCCCAGGACCCGCAGCCTGCACCCCTGCTGTCCTCCACCCAGCGGGCTCTTCCTCACGGGGCAGGGCCCACCCCCCACTCCAGACAGCAGGCTGAGGCGCTCACCTGTCTGTCCAACCCTCCAGTCCTGGCTGCCCACGGCCAGCAGGGTGGGGCCAGGGCCCACCAGTGCCGAGCACAGCCCCCCACTTCTGCCACACACTGCTCCCCACCCATGGGTTCCACTGTCCCCCTACACTGCAACGGGCACGACACCCCAACCCCAGGGACCTGGCCCTCCACCCCGCACATCTTCTGCCACCCAGCCCCAGGTCGGGGGCCCACCTGCCACTTCTGCGCCCCCTGGGGCCTGCCCAGCTCCTCCTTTGGGAAACCTGGCCTCCCCCCTACAAAGGGTTCCTGAGGGATGTCACCACTGCACAGACCTAGGACCCTCAGCCGCCAACGGGCAGAACCCACTGCTTCCCCCCTCCCCCGCCCGAGGGCGCCTGGGGAAGCCAGGGGAAGGGCAGAACCACAGGTGGGGGGCAGAGAGGCCCTGAGGTTCACTCCACCTGATCAGGGGACCGCCCCCGGGGCAGATGTAAATGGCAGAGGAACCGTCGATCCAGGGGGCTCCTGCCCTTCCTGGCGTGGAGCTGCTCCCCACATAAACACGCATGCAGAGCTCGCAGGAGGGTCCTCGTCCCACGTGTGGCCAGAGGCTCCCTGCCCGCTCCGCTCCGCCTGGCCATCCTACAGCGCCGCCTGCTGGCCGGGCCCCACAGTGCTGCTGGGGGTGCTTGGCGTGACTGCGTGTGCATGCGTATGCACGGGCTCTCCTGTAGCCTGAGTCATGTGAACACCACGCTGCACCCCCAAACACTCAGAGTCCCAGGCCAGGGCCAGAGACAGTAGTTTGGAGAATCTGAATAGCCTCCCTGCCCAGGGCCAGCATGCACCGAGGGGGCCCAGGAGGCCACCCTGTGCGGCCTTGTCATTCCGGACTGTCCCACCGGCTGCCCTGAGCACCCACTGCTCCCCATCGCCTAACACTGCGGCCACAGGCCCGCCCGCTCAGACCCCGCTCCCGCCCCTCCCCTGCCGTCTGCTGCTCCAGGCGCCCTGCTGGCCGGGCTCCCCTCTGCCAGGTCCCCACGCAACCCAGGCCAGCGTTTTGCCAGTGCTCGCTGAGGCCACTCTGGGGGACAGCGAGTGGGAGACGTACATCCCAGAGTCCTCGGTGGGGTCGGAGGGAATGTCCCCGGGAAGGGCTTCGGTTGGGAGGGGAATCCAAGGGGTGGGGTCCTCGGGTTGCAGGGGACACAGAGACACAAGCTGTGATGGCTTCTCTGTCACCTATGGTGACCCCTCCTGCCCATGAGCCACCTGGGCTGCAGAGCACCCCCTTGTGACCTGCAGGGCTGTCTCCCCATAGCTGGGGCCCCTCCTGGTGTCCTGCCCCTAGACAGGAGCTGCTCACTGGCTTGGACAGCCAGACAGCAGGGCAGTGAGGGCACTGTGCATGGAGTGTCAGTGGGAGGCCAGGGTCAAGGTCGAGGTCAGGGCTGGTCCCAGTCTGGAGCCCCTGCCCTCCCGGGTCCCCACGGGCCCATTGTGTGGGGACAATGGCTTCCTGAGCCAGGTCCTTCTCCGGCAGGAAGCCATAAAGAGCCCCTACTCTGCCCTTTGAAGGGCCTGGGCAGTCAGTGCCAGAGGCCAAAGTCTGGGCCCCCACCCTTTACCAGCCTGGCTGGGACCCAGGCCTCCCCAGGGACCGGCCAACCCTGCCAGGCACGTAGGTGCTGACCAGTCCAGCTACCGCCCACATGCAGGCATGGCCCCACACACGGTGCCAGAGCTGGACATGATGCCTGGGGGCCCTGGCTCAGGGCCTCTCCCCACAGAGGCCGACTGGACCCTCCTGATCTGCTCCAAGGGACCAGGGTGCCTGTGTGGTGGCCGGGCCTTGTGGGTGTCAGCCCCAAGCAGGCATGCCTGAGCGTGGCAGGGAGCAGGCAGGGGGCCACCCCAGGAGCTGAATGCCCTGCCCAAGCCCAGCCGGTCCTGGGGTGCCCCCTGTGGCCCAGGGCTACGGCTGCAGTAACTGGGGCCGATCCTGCAGTGGGCTGGGCTGGGTCTGCGCTGCCCAACAGGGCACTGGGGATGCCAGCCCCGGGGGTGTCCCCTCAGCAGTTCTCACTGTTGCCAGGAAAGGGCCCTCTGCCCGGGAAGGGCCCAGGGTGAGCCTGCTGGGGGTGGGGTCCTGCTGGCACGGCAGCCTTGGGTGGTGCTGTGCGGGGCCCATGGTGACAGGAGGGGGTGACAAGAATGAAGCCCCCAGGCCAGGCCGAGCCTGCAGTTCCACTGCTCAGGAAACGGGGTGGCAGCACCTCCACCCCCGAGCAGTGCCGCAGTGGCCGCCGGGCGGGCAGCGTGTAGACCCCCTTTCTCTGATGTGGACCTGCAGGATCAGACCCCTGGGTACCCCGCTCCTCCACGCCCCACCTATGACCCTCGGTGAGGCCAAGTCTGTCCCGCTGCGACCCAGCAGCCCCTGCAGTGTGGCCCCAAGCAAGGGACTTGCAGGCAGGACACACACCACACCTCTCCCGGCCCGAGTCCCTCAACACAGAGCGTGGACAACAGGCGGCAGGCCCCACTCTGCAGCCCTCTCAGACCCAGGACAGTGACGAGCCCCCCTCCCGGTCCCAGGCCTGCTGGCCCCTCCACGCAGCAGCCCCGGGGGTGAACCTGGTCCTGGGCCAGCCTAACCCAGCCTTGCCCTTCCGATGTCCCCAGGGAGCAGTTGAGGAGCCGGAGGGTGCGGCCTCTCAGTGCTGTGGCCCGCGGGCCTGGATGGGGCTGGTGGGGATGGGGGTAGACGAAGGGACGGGGGGCAGACAGTGCTGCTGTTGCCCAGGGGCCCAGGACTTGTGATGGGGGTGGGAGCAGGGAGTCGGTGGCTTTGCCAGAGGAGGTACTGACCCTCGCAGGGCATGGCGGGGTCTCAGGCCGGGCTCTGTGGAGAAGCATCCTGGCCATCTGCCCTTCTCCAGAGCCCCTCAGGTGGTCTAGGTGGATTGTGGCCATCAGCCCTGCTGCCTGCTGAGAACCTGACCAATCCAAGCACCCCTGTGGGGCCACCTGGAGAGGCGGGGAGGAGCAGGCAGGTGCATGGGCCCAGGGCATGCAAGCCCTGAATCTGGGCAGGCTGGTGCGACCGCAGCGTCACTGGTGACTGAGCAGTGGACGGCAGAGAAGGGGTGGAGCTGGCCTCGCAGCTCTTGGGAGGTGGAGCTATCGGTCTGCTCCTGGCACTGTCCCCCCATTCCCACGGCCAGCTCGGGGTCCCAGGATGTGCCAAGCAGGTTCAGAAAGCTCACCTGGGCACCCTGGTGTTGGGGTCCTGCCCCTGGCCCTGCCCGTTGCTGGCGTGGGCACTGCCCTACCTCCTGGTTCGTCCCCACCCCACGAGGAAGGTCGCCTGCAGTCCTAGCTCTGTGGCCCAGCGCTTGGTGTGGGCTGGGTGACCACAGTAGGTGCCACAGACACAGACAAGCCTTTGACCTTGGCCAGTCCCCTTCCCCCACCTTCCGTGGGGAGTAGGTGAAGGGTGCACCTTGTCACAGCACCCTGCTAAGAGACTGGCTAGAACACCAATGGGCCAACAGGTGACAGCTCAGCCACCCAAGTGGACCTGGGCCCACCTGGAGTCCCTGCCTGCCCCAGTGGTCCAGAGGCTGCAACAGGTCAGGACACACATGTACCTGTGGCATGAGTGAACAGGTGTGTGTGTGGGCACGAATGAGTGTGTACCTGTGTACAGATGGGTGTGCGCACACCTGAGGCCACCTGCACTGTCCTTTCTGGGCTGGCACCGCCCCTAGCCCACCATTGCTCAGGCCTTCCCTTTCCCGCTTCAGGACCCTAGGGGGAGGCTGAGCTGGCCGAGGTGAGTCAGCGTGGGGAAGGACGGCAGGAGACCTCCTGGAAAGCCCACCTGCAGGATGAGCGGGCATGCCCTGGTCCCACCGCCCAGTGTGACACGTGTGGTGGCAAAAGAGCCTGGCCAGCCTTGGGCTCTGGCCCTGAGGGACACATACATGCCTCTGGACTGCCCGGGACCCACACACCTGTGGGCAAATTCCTGTCCCCAGACAGCCGCAGCATAGCACTTGGCCCTGTTCCAGTCCCACAAAAGACCCCGGCACTGATAGGGCTGGGTGGGCTCAGGGACCCTAGGGAGCAGGGCTGACATGGGGAGCAGGCTACTTCCTCCCAGCTGACCCCAGCATTGTGGTGAAGCTGGTGGACGGCAGCGTGCTGTCCCCAGCCAGGCCCAGGAGGACCCGCTCACACCTAAGCACAGGCACAGCCTGACCCTGGATTCCTAGGGCCACTTCCCCAGGAAGTGGGTGGCTGTCAGACAGGCGCCAGGGAGGTCACCTCCCAGCTGGGTGACCCTGGGCGTTCACTCAGGATCCTGTTCCTCCTGGCCTCACCTGAGACCCGCTAGAACCCATGGGGGAGCCAGTGACAACCCCAGTGATGTTCAGACCATGGGAGGCCACCAGACGCAGGGCGGAGCACAAGAGAAAGGCCTTGGGAGGGGAGGAGCACTGGACGGCAGAGGGCGGGGCCACAACATGGCTGGGGCCAGGACATGCTATGGCCACTCCGGAACAGCCCACTTCCCAGGAAGGCGACCCAGGGACTCCAACCCCAGGGTCTCGGAGGGCCCAGCTCTGCTCGCCAAGGCCAGGGCACCAGGCCTCTGAGCCCTGCGGCACCCACTCCTGGGCCCAGCCGGCAGGGCTGCAGAGGGGGGCATCCCGTCCCAGCCCTGGACGGAGGGTGCGAGACAGCTGCAGCCCGAGCCCCTCCAGGGAGGGTGCTGCCAAGGCCACTCTGGGGCCAGCAGCTGCAGAGACCTGGCTTTGGGGCAGATGTCCAGAGAGCTGAGAGTGCTGGGGACGGCCACCCCCCAGGGCCCTGGGTCCGATGGGACGGGTTGTCCCACAGCTGGGAAGGCAGCACGCAAATGTGGGACGGAGGGGCCTGCGGGCCTACGTGTGTGGCAGTGGTGGCCTGCACACAGGCACTGGCCGTGACCCAGAGGTGTCCTATCGGCCACTGGCTGCTCACCTTTGGCCTGTCCCCTCCCCACTGGCCACCCGCATGTCCGTGTACTACAGGTTCCCGGCGGCCCAGGACCCTGACGCCGAATGCTTCTCCCTCACCCTGCAGACTGCCTTTCCCCACCTGCTCCCCCTCCCCGCACACCCACCCCAGGGTGACTCCAGCTGCAGCCAGACACGCCCGGCCACAGCTGCCCACCCGCAACCCCCTTCCAGCGTGGAGTCCTCAGGCCCCACCTGCCCCCTCCGGCCTCCAGGGGGTCACGCGTGAAACAACGGACCACAACCTCAGGGTTTCTGCTTAAGCTTTCCTGTTCC
>NW_024346819.1:966833-1022271 GCF_902729225.1 Pteropus medius
CTTGCTCTCGCCAGTCCCCGGAGAGGAGAGCGGGCCCATCTGCTCCCCGGGACAGAGCCAGGCTCCTTCTTGGCTGCCCCCCACGCTCGCTCCCAGCCTGCCAGCCTGCTACCTTTTCCCCACGCCAGGCACCGGGTCGGCCCCGCTCCTGCTGGCCGGCCCCTTCCTGCGCGGCAGCCTCCTGGTGCTGGCCTTGTCCACGGGCGGTGTGTCCTCCCGCTGCGGCCCGCCAGCGCCCTTGCTGTCCAGGCCACGGAGCACGCTGTAGTCGATCTTGCTGGACAGCCTCTTCTGCTCCAACATCTTCTCGATGGCCTCCCCGGCCGTGCTGGCCTGGATTGGCTCCCGGCGCTTGCAGGACTTCTTGGGCTGTGTGGAGACCCGGCGTCACACCTCCTGGGCGTCTGCAGAGGAAGCCTGCACACCCGCCAGGCGCTGCACAGGCTGAGAGCAGGGCCAGCGGACTCCAGGGAAGACCCCACTGTGGAGGGCCGGCCTGCGCCTCCCCTTGGCCGGGGCCCATCTGCCTAGCTGCACCAACCCCAGCGGGCGGGACCTGGGCAGCCCCTGCCATCAGCTGGGAGACCAGTCCAAGGCCACAGGGTCTTCTGCAGCCCACCCTGCCGACCCCGACCACACCGGGTCGGTGGCTGGGGGCAGAGCTGGGGGTTTGCTTCCCGTATTCTGGATGTCACCCAGCACAGAAATATAGTCCCTGGACCTTGTCCTGGGTGCTGGAGCTGCAGGCCACCTGCAGAAACCCCCTCCCCACCCCAATGCTGGCTCTCCAACCCAGCAGCCTTCCTGAGCAGCCCCCATAGTGGTGCAGGGGGCCCCAAGCTCCAGAGCCCCCTCTCCCAGCCCCAGAGGTCTTGGGGCTCAGCCTTCCAGCGGCCATGCGGGCTCCTGTCTCCTCCCTCGCTCCACTAGGGGCCTCCCCGCCCGACCACCCGGAGTGGCTGAGCTGTGTCGCCATGACCGCGAACAGGGCAGGGGCAACGTGAGGAGCAGTCTTTGCTGCGTCACAGAGGTGGAGCAGGGAGGGGCCCTCGGGGTGCTTCTCTGACTTGGGACCCACTCCAGGAGCCTCACCATAGGCCCCAAGTCCCAACAGCCTTCCTGGGGCTCCCCGCAGCTCAAGAGCGTGCCTATCCGAGGGGCGGCGGGCTGCGGGGCCGGGGCCGGAGGGCAGGGCCCGGCTGGAAGCCCCCGCCACTGGGCGGGAAGGGCCAGTGTCCGCCCCGGAGCGTGCCCTACCTTGTGCTCCTTGTAGATGCCCAGCTCCTTCTCCTTAGCGATTCGTGCTTCCTTCTCTGAAACGACCACACACGTCAGGATCAGCAGGGCCCTGCGCCCCAGGCGCCCAGGCAGGCGGGCCGGCGCTTACCCCTCTGCTCCCGCAAGTACTCCGCGTTCTCCCGCATCCACAGCTCCGCCTTCACGCGGGCTTCCGCCTCGTTCAGGATGTACTAGGGCAGAGAGCGGCGTCACATCCAGAGAGCACGCTCGGGTCTCGGCCACAAACGTGCTTCTCATTCATGTAACAGCAGGGGTGGGCCTCTACCCCAAGGGGACCTGCCGCCCCGCCCAGGGCACAGGGGCGGCCAGCCAGGGTGCGGGGCTGCAGGGTCAGAGGACGCAGAGCCTCCGGAGGGTGGGCGTGAGGCCAGCTGAGGAACCGACGCAGTCCTCGGAGCTCCGCCACGCGGTCAGGGGCAAACGTCACGTCTGCTGGGGACGAGCACGCAGGACAAACATGCCAGGGAACGAGCTGCGGGAGCCGCTAAGGCCTCTCCAAAGACACGACGTGCGGGGCGCCCGGGGTCGCAGACGCACCACCAGACGGGTCGGCATGGGACCCGCGCCTGGGCCCCGGGGCTGGCCCCGGGGGAGCACAGAGCCCCGCTCACCCTGTCGATCTCCAGGTCGTCGATGCCGCTGAGGTCCAACTCGCCATCGCCGCTCGCATCCTCTAGAGGAAGCACAGCTCCCAGTTAGCGCGGACGCCCCGGGGTGGCCTCTGGAGCCCCGGCCTCTGCTCGCCGCGCGCGGGGACCAGCAGACATCCCCCTACGTGAAGGGGCGGGACGCTGACTGGGCTGCAAAGCAAACCGCACCGGTCCCCCTGCGTCCTACAAAGGAGCCTTCCAGAGCAGGACGGGGCCTTGGGGAGCCCTCAGTGACCGGGCTCAGGATGACTCCAACACCCGTCAGGCCCCCTGGCCTGCCCCAGCTGGGTCGGCAGCATGACCTGCACGGCCCAGAAATGCGGGCGGCCCCTGCTGTCTGCCGCTGAGTCCCATCCGCAGCAGCCCACACGCAGAAGGCCTGGAGGACGCTCTGCAGCCACGTCTCCGCTCTGCAGCCCAGGCCCTGCGAGAGCCAACCTGGGCGCTCCGGCGCGCCCCTTGTGTCCCCCTGGGCCCATCTCGGGCTCTTAGGTCAAGCCAGAACCGCTTCTTTCGACTCCAGGGTCCCGGGGTGCTGCCTCGGGGCCCCTGTACGTGCCGTGTGGCACCCTGCAGAACCTGCCCCGGGCTCCATTCACACAGCAGCCCCTTCATGGAACAACTGGATGTAAGGGATGGGCTGTGTCTGTGTCACTGTCCCTTGCCCCACGAGACCACCACTGTCATCGGGGCAGACGCACAGTCACCCACTGCCATTCTGAGCCCACAGGACAGGAGATAAACATCTCAGCAGCTGGACAGCTTCTCTGAGCAGCGTCCCCTCACACGGAGCTCCAGCCCTCAGTGCCAGGAGAGTGGGGGTGCTGAGCCTGCAGCGTGGGGCCGGGGAGGACTCTCCCGGCAGAGGACGGGACCCGCTGTTGGCACTGACTCGACGGATCTGGACCTGCCAGCACCCGTGCCCAGTGGGCTGGGGGGGACAGTCCCCCGCTGAGCACCCACCACTGCTGGCACAGCGAACGACGCCCGCCTAGCCGTGCAGACAGTGCCCGCGGCCAGCACCTCCCACAGGGTGGACACACACAGAGCAGCAGGCGCAGAGTGCCGGTCTGCCCCCAGGCCCCTCTGTGACACGTGGCCACGGATGCTCAGCTAAGATTCGCAGGACGCCGCCACGAGGATGCGTCCTGGGCCCCCCGGGGGGGGGGGCAGGAAGGAGAGTGCGGCCGCGAGCCCGGGGCCTGGGCCAGCGAGCCCGCAGACGACGGACCCAGGGATGGCGACGCGCTGTCGCCACTTGGGTGTCAGAACGTGCTGGGGTTCCCTGGCCACGCCCCCCGTTCTAGGCTGCGCCTCCCATGGCCCTAGACATCGCCCGGCCTCCATCTGTCCGCCCGCCTGTCCCGGGGTGCTCACTGGGGTCCCGGCTCTGGGAGGAGATGCATTCGCGGACGGGCTCGCAGATGCCCAGGCTGGCCGCCGTGGGCAGGGGCCCGAGCAGGGCCTCTAGGGCGGGGGGCCCGCCGCCCAGGCCTGGGCCGCCCGCTGCCTCTGAGCTGCCGGGGACGCCTCTGCCGAGCAGCTCACGGTAGAAGTCCTTGTTTAGGTGGCTGGCAGCGGCCTCCAGCTCCTCGTCCTCAGCGTCCTCCTCACCCAACAAGCTGGCCGTTGCGTCCTCGACAGAGCCTGGGGACACAGTTCCACACACCGCCTGTTAGCTGGGGAGAGCCCCTCTGTGCAGAGCAACGGCCCCGGCCAGCTGCAGGCGGCACTGGCTCCACTGTGCGAGCGGAGAACAGAGGAACCGCCAGAGCCGGCAGGAGGGCGGCCCCGCTGTCCGTGCGCCCTCCAGTGGACTGCAGCCGCCACGACGCCTGACAGGAAGGAGCACAAGACGGGTCACAGGCCGACCCGTGGCCGCCCGGAGCAAACCGGCTCGGAAACAAAGGAAAAAGGTTGGGCTCTCTGGGCTGGGCAAAAACAGCTTAGGCAGGACCAAAAAACAGAACCCTCAAGTTACGGATGGGTCGGATTTCAGCGAAACCGGGACAGTGCGCAGATTCACAGCGGAGCCCCCGGCTGACGAAGGACTCGCGTTTAGGAGGCACAAAGAGCTCCCCATCGTCCACGACGAGAAAATGCACGACCCAGTGGAAGGGACAAGAGTCGAACGGACGTTTCAGCAGAGACCACCTGGATGGTCGCCACGTCCTGACGAAGACACAACGAAGCCACAGTGAGCGCCCCCTGGAGGTGGCCCGGACACCCCCGCGCCTGGCGGGTGGACGTGGCGCGGCCACGCTGGGAAGTGCTGGGTGGTCTCTCGCAGGTATAAGTGCCTGCCCTGCTGCAGCCCAGCCAGCTGCTCGGCTCAGCGCGGGCCCTTCTGGGACCCCACTAGACCCCACGTGAAAAGCACGGTCCTGCAGGGCCCACGCAGCCCAACCCAGGCTGCCTCGGCCTGTGGCCGGCCAACCCGCGCGGGTCCCACGGGTCTGCCGCCCCGGGACGTGCCCAGCTGTGTGTGCGCCTCCCTCACAGCGCCCTGCGGGCCCTCCCTCCACGCCGCCCACCCCACCATGAAGCCCGCTCTGTGACCACGCATGTCCCCTGACGTGCCTGCAGGAGGCGAGCAGCGGGAGAGCAGTGGTCTCTGCGCTCTGTCCCTGGGGATCCCAGAGCCCAGCGCTCTGGACACATGCCACACATTCCTCTGAGGGACGGGCCCCTCCTTGCGGCCACGGCCACGGCCACGGCCACTTCTTCCTCCACCGGCCCCGACTGCCCTCCAGCCTCGGCTCTCCCATAGGCATCTGATCACCTCCCGCACTAGCATGGCCTCCCTCCCTGCAGCGTGTCCCGAGGGCACAGTGACACAGGACAGGGCACACGGTCTGAGGGGCAGCTGCACGACCAAGGGCCAGAGGCACACTGCTTCATCCGCTCAGTCCCAGGTGGGCTGGGTGACGGGTCTGCCACCTGCCAACCAACCTGGAGAGGTGTGGACAAGGCCTCATCCCCACGGCCTCACTGAGAGAAGCAGGAGGCAGGGTGGCCCTTGACAGCACTGGCCGCTGGGGGTTGGGAAGGACGTGCCTGTTTGATGACGTCAGGCAGGCACAGACAGGTGCTGCCAGGAAACAGAGGACCGAAGTGACGACGTTGAGAAAACCAGTGGACAACACATGACCCCTAGCCAGGTCCAGAGCACACCTCGCCAAAGCAAGCTTGCTTCCGCCTGTGCCAGAGAGCAGAGCCCAGCTCTGCCACGTGGGACGAAGACAGGACACGGCGGTGGGGGCGGCAGACAGCGCTCAGACCCACCGGGGTGCCAGGTGCCCACAACGTGCCACCCACAGGAGCTGCAGCGGGGGCGGCGGACATCAGCCACCGTGTTTGTAAGACATCACGGGGCAGAATGAGTGAGGATCAGGTCAAGACGTGAGCGTCAAGACCACTGCCCGGGGCGGAAGCCCGGGCTGGGCCGCAGCAGAGCGGCCCCCTCCCCAAGCCCCAAAGGCACCTCCAACCAACAACCCAGCCAGACGCGCCATAAACAGCACAGAGGAGAAACCACCAGTCACAATGTGATAAATGTACAAGCAACAAAAGGCTCCCGCATCCACCGCCCACTGGAGTCTGAACCGTCACTTGGCTCTGCACATCAAAGACGCGTGGCCCGAGACTGAGCAGCAGGAAGCACCTGATGTCACGACAGCAGGTCAAGGCTCCAACCACGCCAGGGAGACAGCCTGCCCTGCACGTGGGTGGCCCCACACCCAGAGTGACGCATCAAGCAGCGACTGAGAAGTTCTGGAAGAACAGGGCCGAAGCAGGAATCGCTGGCTTAGCACAGAGAAAGGCAGCAGAACTACTCAGCGCAGCGCTGGAAAACTAGACGCGGTGGGAAGCAACCACGCAGACCCTAGCAACGACACACGCTGGCACGCGCAGCACGAGGTGGGTGTCGTGATCCTCGAGGGCGCATGGCGCTGGGAGCCGTGCGCCCGCCGCCAGCATCACGAGAGCACCCCAGGCGCACTGCCGGCCCAGCACCGACCGACGCCCAAGCTCCGAAGCGGGTCTCTGCCGAAAGCGCGCTGCTCTGCAGCACGTGAGGTCGAGCCGCCGTGCGCCGGGGCCGATCGTGCCCGGAGAACCCCACGATGCACCAGGGAGCACTTCCATGACGACCGCCCTGGCGCACGGGAGCACAGAAGCGGCTCGCGGAGTCCGTGTCGCCCCAACGGCAGCGCCGAAGGCAACGGGGGGGGAGTCCGCCTCCAGCAGCCAGCGCTGTGGTGGGGGCGGCCACGTCCCTCTGGCCACCAAATGAGCAGAGTGCCAGGCAGGGCCAGGTGGACAAGGAAAATGAGTGCTGGCGGCTGCGGGGACCGGAGGAGGGGCGCCCGCCGCCCACATGGAGCATGGACGGGGCGCTGGGCGGCACATAAACATCGCTTGGTGCTGTGGTAACGGCACGCGCCACCCCGGAGCACTGGGCAGGGGGACGTCAGGCGGCACCCCCACGTGGCGACCCGAGCAGGCGGGGACACGTATGCAAGGAATCCTGCCAAGAATGCACCCAGCGGCTGGACAGGGCCCCGACCCCAATGGGGCACGTGGGGCGAGCCTCTGCCCAAGGGCGGTGGGCCTGACCCCAGAACAAGAGCCTGGTCTGGGATGCGACTTCCGCCCAGGGCAGCAGGGCGAGGACACAGGTCAGGAAGACCCGGGTGCTGGGGAGCTGCTGGAGGGGGGGCGGGGCTGAAACCTGGGGGACGGTGGTGTCCTAGGAGCAGCCAGACATAGCACAGGGTGTTAGGGCCAGCAGGTGACCGGCTGCCTGGGGTGGGGCAGGACACGTGGCCGTGGAAGGGGGTGGAAGGGCAGGCACGGGAGGGCGGGCACGGTGACCCAAGCATGGCCGGGTGCGGGGAGGGCGGACTGACCGTCTCGCGCCAGGCTGGCCAGGGCCCCCTTGGCCTTCGGCCGGCTGTTCTCCAGCTCCATCTCGATCGCGTCCTGGTAGCCGGATATCTCACCTGCGGCGGTGGACAAGGAGCGGAGAGTAAGCATGGAGCACCCTCCCTGAGGATGCGAGGCGCCGGCGTGGCCGGGTGGCTGGTTACCTTCGACTTCCTCCAGTTTTTTCGACAGGACTTGCTCGAGCTGAAAACGAGAGGACGAGGACACTGAGTGCAGCGGTGGGATGAGCGTCAACCGGACACGGGCCCCTGGGCTTGTCACCGACGCCCTGGGACCTGACGCCGCCTCGCGGGGACCAGCTTCCCTGCCAGTCGGGGTGTCAGCAGCAGCAGCTTTAGGGGGCCAACGGGGGGACACTGAGCTGTGGCCTGGAGCCCGCCTGCCAAGAGGGATGCGTGTGTAGCCCCCGGATGAACGGCCATGCTGGGCACCCCTAGGGGCAGGATGGGGACGAGGACCGGAGCGTAGCCCAGCCTGTGCCCCGTTGGTCCCCTCCCCGCCGTGCGCGGGCGCGCGGGCCCACTCCGGCCTCGGTGACCAGGCGCGAGTTCTGAGTGAGAATGTGAAACGGTGGCTCTGCAGAATGCCCGGGGGCCCCGCGTGCTGACGGGCCAGGCGCGGCCACGGCTGCAGGTCACCTGCTTCAGGCGCAGCTTCCTCTGTCCGGCCGTGTACGACGGCGGGTCGCACTCCTCTTCCAAGTCGATCTTCATAAACTCGTCCACGGTCAGCTGGCTGGTGGGGGTGTCCTCAAACTCTGTCAGCCTGAAATGGGGACGTGGAGCGGAATCTGATGCTCCTGAAACCAGCCACCAAAGCAGCACCCGGCTCGTGACGCGGCTGCTCAGACGTCCCCGAACATCCGGCCCAGCGCCCCGGTCACACTCCGCCAGGGCATGGCCCAGGCACTCTCCGGCAGCCCCTTGATCCTGCCGGGCCCCGGCACTGCCACGGCCCCCACAGGCAGGCTGGCACAGGCTCCTCACCAGGTTGCCCAGCTCAAGATCGTTCCCACCAACTCAGTTAACTTTCTCACTTCATGTGATCTCCAAAATGTTCAATGAAAAGAATTTTAAAAAATTAGAAGTCAAACAAGCACATGATTTTCCAGCTGCCTTTGAAAACTCCCACGGGATGTGCCCGAAGGTGGAGAGCAGCCACCACGTGCTTCAGAAGCACTCAGCAGACAGGACTGCCAGGGCCCCACGCTCCCTCATGACAGTCCAAGCGCAGGTGCCCCTGGAGCTGAGAGGTAGCAACCCCTCCACCCCGTCTGCAAAGCAGGGCCTCGCTGGGCCGCCTGGGCACATGGACGCCGAGGCCCTCTGAGCTCAGCTTCCTCCAAGCGAGTGGTGGCTCAGGCTGCACTGAGCAGGGGACAGGCGCGGCCACCCTCAGCGCCTACTTCCTGACCGTTTCAAGCCTGGGCAACTTCACAAACCACTGTCCGCCCCAACTTACCTTGGGTATGGAAGAAAAGGGGCCGCCACTAGACGTGACGATGTGGCCTCTGCAGGTGGCCGTACGGCTTCCTGGCCAGACAGGAGGCAGCGGCACCCTGGGGACCCCCTGCAAGGACCCTGGGAGGCGCCCTGCCCGGGCGGGGGTGGTACGCACCTCTTCCGCAGCGTGGACTCGCACACCTTGACCACGCTGATGACCTCCTTGACGGTTCTGCGGAAATCGTGCATCCTGGCTGCGACCAGCAGCGCTGGAAAGGCACGCGCGGGGCCCTGAGAAGCAGGCCCTGCGCCGCGCCCCAGGTCAGAGGGGTGGGGACTGCAGGCAGCGGGACCCTGCCTGGACGCCGTGCCACAGGCACGCTGCTGGGAGACGCCGCGTTCTGCCTGTGGGTCATCAGAACACCCTGCGAGCGAGTGGGCCGCCACTTAGTGTGTAGAGCCTGCTGACGCCTGCGGTTAGGTACAAGGACAACCAGAGGACGCTCTGGGAGAACTGCACGCAGCCCCTGAAAGCAAGCGCGTTAACTCTGCGGGGACCTGTCTGGGAAAAGCTGGGCGGAGCTGGGCTCTGAGGACACGGCCCGGGCCGGGGAGGATAGGGGGCGGCCCCACGTGCTGTGCGTGGAGACCATGGCCAGTGGACCCGGAACCTGCACTGCAGTCTCAGAGGTCAGAGGTCAGGCTTTGAGATGGGACACGAAGCGTGGGCAGCGCTGCGCCTGCTGACGCCCGAGCACAGGACGCAGCTCGGCTCGCACTCGGGAAGGAAGGCGCCCTGTGGGTGCCTGGAAAGGGGCCAGGAGGAAGAGCAAGGGCCCTGCCGGCCTCCTGGGGAGGGGGTCCAGGTCCGGGGGCTCCGGCACACCGGTGGCACCAGGAACACAGCAGGACTGTCTGTGGGCAACTGCCACCAGAGGGGACACCACGCAGCTGTCCCCTGGGGTTCAGGGAGCCAGCTGAAAGGCTGGGGCACCCACACTCTGCAGTAATGACTCAGCATGGGGGCGGGGCACAGCGACCCAGCAGTCAAGCCCTGGGTCAAGGCCAGGGAGCCGGGTGGTCCCCTCAGCATGTAAGGTCTTGCTCTCCCCCCAGGACGCAGGCACAGGAGAGGCTGGGAGGCAGCTCTGGGAAGGCTGCCCTGACTCAGACATGGGTACCTGCCCCGCAGAGGCCCGAGGGGCGCCGGCCCGTGTGCATCCAGTCCCTCTTCATCCTCTGCAGGAGCCGGAGGGCCGTCATGGACACCTCGTGGTTCTTGTCCCCGAACTCCAGCAGGTGGGCGAAGCGCGGGATGTACAGGCAGGGGTCTGCGGCAGACACGCGCCTCAGTCTTGCCCTGCCGCGGGCGCATCGCCACCATCCAGGCGGCACGAAGCACGTCCTGCCCGTGGATCCACCCTCACCCGCCGCACGCGGCACAGGCTCCCTGGGGCCCCCTCCCCTGGGGCTTGCTGCGGCCGGTGCCCTGCGCCTGGGGCGGGGCGCTAGGCCCCAACAGGCGCCGCAGGCGTGGGTGTGGGCGCCCGCGCGACACCCTGCAGCTCCGTGGGGCGGTTCGTGGGCTACCAGCGAGGCTGAGCACATGTCTTACATTTCCACTTGCTGCCCTTGCTCTGTGAGATGCCACCTTCCGCTTTCTGACCCTTTGTCCAAGAGCCACGGGCGTCACCCCTGTACCTCAGCGCCTCTCGGTAGCCGATGGAAAGCGGCCGGGCGCGCGGAAGCGGGAAGGGGTGACGCGCATGCGCACACAGGCCGGGCGGCCAGGCGCTGGGCGCCCAGGCTTCACAGAGCGCCCAGCTCGGCGTGGGCAGCACCACCGAGTCACCTAAGGACTCAGCCGAGCACTGCGATTGCAACGCGTGCCCTCGGGGAAGCTCAAACGTCGGGCGAGAGGAAAGCCTCGCTCAAGAGGGACTGCTGGGGCTGAGGCCACGGAGCAGGTGCCGTGAGGGGGCAGCGCTGGCAGACAGCGGGGCACCGGGGAGAGTGGGGGACCCTGGGGGGCACGGGGCGGGGCTGCTGAGCTCACTGAACCCCGCCCCCTACCCTGGGCATCCTCCTCCTGCCACGTGGGCCGGCTCCTCCCGGCACCTCCTGACCTGATCACGCTCTGACCCTCAAGTCCTGCGAGCTCCTAAGAGGACCACTATGTGTCCCCTGACAGCTTTGGCTCACGTGAAGGACCCAGGAACGGTTTCTGAGGCCAGGGAGATTAGCACCAGCCTCTGAGGAACTGCGTGGACCCAACTGACACTGCCCTACACAAGCAAGCAGTGCCTCCCGATGGTGACCCACTACCAGGACCCTAATAGCCGCACCCCTCCCAACACAGGAAGCTGCTAGCTCTCACCCCCTTTCCAGGTAGGCAGAGGCCACAGAAACCGCAGGTGTCCGAGGCCACATGCCCCCCCTTGGGAGCGGGGAGCAGACACAGGGTTGGGCCTAGGCAATGTGGAGCTACAGGCCACTTCTACCCTGGATGTATCGGATTTATTTGGAGGTTTATATGGTGATTTGGTTGCTTAAAAATGTATTATTGGGAGAAAACAACTGAGATATATTTTTTTTAATTATATAATTCTTAAGGTTTCTAACTATTTTCAATAAAACATAAACTATCGGAGCTACGGTTTTAAAAAGCACGTTAAAAGATCTCATCCTGACTAAAATAGGACTTTGACACTAAATTCTTGAAGCAGAAAAACTGAAGTTTAAAAATACCGGTATAATTTTCAAGACAAATATACCAGGAGACAGGGTGGTGGTGAGAAGTACCGGGGGGGCGGGAAGAGGCTAAGAGTAACAACCCACAAACTCAGACCACGTGACCTGAGCGAGAGTCTCTCATAAGCTGGAGAAAAAGGCAAAATCTAAGATATGCTATTTACGAGAAAATGCAAAAATGCGAAGAACAAACGGCTGTGCTGGGACACGTGCGCAGGGTCACCCAGGGCAGAGGGCGGCAGTCACGCCACCGCCACGCTGGGTTCAAGGCGATGGAGCCGTGAAAGGGGCCAAGGTGAACATTTTATGACGGAGAGAAAACCACCCTAAAGGCAGACAGACGTTCAGTAAGAACCAAACACAGAACAAAGCGCTGGACACAAATTTCAAACCACGCTAACGTGAGGCTAACACAGCTCTCAAACTTGACAATCGAAGGGGAAAAAGATCACGTGGGAAGCTGGACACTGCCACCACAGGCCGGATTTAACAAATACGTTTTAAGTTCAACACCCCACAAACAGCAACGATGCCTCTCTAAAGCCCGGGGGACAGTTATGAAAACTGGCCACGTCTTAGAGAACAAAGCAGCCCTCGACATGGCCCGGAGAGGAGAACTCTTACAGGCCCTTGACCTCGAGTGAGAACACTGAAGCTTAGCCAGTAAAAGGTAAACACGGTACCCGCACTTCCAAGCAAACTATTAGGATATTAAGTAACTTCGTAGACTTCCTTCAACGCGTTGTTAAAGGAGAAATAACGAATTAAACGTCAAGTAGGAAATTAAAGAGTTTAAAGAAGGCAAAAGGGAATGAGCAGAAAAAATAACTACCAGGAAAAAAATTCTTAAAAGATAAAACCAAAAAAATACTGTGGTACTGGTGCAAAGACAGAGGGACCCGGGGGACAGAAGAGAGCCCCCAAAAAAACCAACACACAGACACACACACAGTCAATGAGCTCCCGTAAGATGCTTGAAGGGGAAGGGCATCTCTTCAGCAAATGACGTTGGAAAACCCGAAATCCATACGCAAGAGAATGAAAGGTGTCCTTTGTCTTGGATCATGTGAAAACTAACTCAAAACAGTAAACAACTAGCTGTAAGACATGAAACTATAAAACTCCCAGGAGAAAACTTAGTGGAAAAGCTTCATGGCGTTGGAACGGGCAATGATTTCCGGGATACGACACCCAAAGCACAGGCAGCAAAAACAGACAGATGAAACTACATCAAACTGAAAAACTTCCCGCAGCAAAGGAAACAACCAACCGAGTAAAAGGGCCCCAAAGAAACGGGAAACGTTTCCAAGTTACGTGTCCGATAAGGGATTAACGTCTCCTAAAACTCGTCCACAAAAAAACGAGAATGTGGGCAGAGAACTTGAATAGTCATTTCTCCAAAAAAACAGACATGGCCAACAGGCACATGACTAGGTCCTGACGTCACCGGTCATCATGGACATGCACATCACAGCACCACGACACAGCTGTCTACTGGTGAGGGTGGAGTGGCCCCACGGAAGCACAGCACGCAGCCTGCGGGCCCCTGGCCCTGCGGTCAGCCCGCGGCAGTCCTGCGGGCCCCCGGCCAGGAGAGGGCGGGCCCGGGGAGCTGGGAAACACAGCCCCCGCCTGCCCCGCTTCTCCCGGCGTCCCGCAGGCCGAGCCGCCCAGAGGCAGGGGCGGGCCGCGGGCGCGCACGTCACCCGCGCCGGGCGGGGGCGGAGGCGGGCGCGGGCCCGGGCGCCGTGACGCAGCGTGAGGCGCAGGCGGGACGGCGCCCCCTGCGGCCGGGCAGCGGGCGGCCGGGCGAGGAGCAGCGCCCGCCGCGGCCCCATGCTGCTGCCCCTGGCCTGCCTGCACGGCCGGGTGGCGCAGTGCCTGACCGCGCTCCTCGTGCTCGCGGAGCCGCCCCCGAGGCCCCGGCGCGGCGCGAGGGCGCACGGCGCGCCGCCCCCACGCGCGGAGGCCGCCCTGCCCGCGAAGATGGCCGCGGAGCTGTACGCGCCCGCCGGCGCCGCGGCCGCCACCGCCGCCACCGCCACCGACATCGCCAACAGCAACGCCGCCGCAGCCGCGGGCAGGAAGGGCCCGCCCAGCGCCCCGCCGCCCGCCCCGCCGCCGCCCGCGCCCTCGCCGCCCGCGCCCGACAACAACAACTTGGAGAGCCCCAACTGGCAGTCTTTCCACCCGACCCTGCGCGAGAGGTGAGCACGCCGCGCCCGGCCCCGAGCCCGCCCCCTGCCACCCCCGCCCCGCCCTGGCCCGGCCCGGCCCGCGCCAACCCGAGCCTCAGCTGTGTGCCTTTCTCCTCCCCAGGAACGCGCTGATGTTCAACAACGAGCTCATGGCCGACGTCCACTTCATTGTGGGGCCCCCGGGCGGGGCCCGGAGAGTACCTGCCCACAAGGTTGGTAGAGGCTTGGCCCATTGAGCTGCCAAAGGCGACAGGCCATCCGGAGTGTGGACTGTCCTCTACCCCAGGTGCGGCAGCCGCCGGAGGTGGGGAGGGCCCAGGGCTCAGGGCTCCTTGCTCTCTCCACAGTACGTCCTAGCTGTCGGTAGCTCAGTCTTCTATGCCATGTTTTACGGAGACCTGGCGGAAGTCAAGTCTGAGATCCACATCCCGGACGTGGAGCCCGCAGCGTTCCTGATCCTGTTAAAGTAAGTCAGCCCCAGCAGCTGCAGGGACGGGGTGGTCCCTCCCTGCCAGTTCCCCCAGCCAGCAAACGAGCGGGGAGTCCACAAGGACAGACGGGCTCATCTCCCAGGCCCTGGGTGCCCCGCGTGCCCCACGCGGCCTGTGACGTGGTCCCTGCTCCTAGGTATATGTACAGCGATGAGATCGATCTGGAAGCTGACACGGTGCTGGCCACTCTCTATGCCGCCAAGAAGTACATTGTCCCCGCGTTGGCAAAAGCCTGCGTCACCTTCCTGGAGACGAGTCTGGAAGCCAAAAATGCCTGCGTCCTGCTGTCCCAGAGCCGGCTGTTCGAGGAGCCCGAGCTGACCCAGCGCTGCTGGGAGGTCATCGACGCACAGGCCGAGGCGGCCCTGAGGTCCGAGGGCTTCTGTGAGATTGACTGGCAGACGCTGGAGATCATCGTCACTCGGGAGGCCCTCAACACCAAGGAGGCCGTGGTCTTCGAGGCCGTGCTGAGCTGGGCGGAGGCCGAGTGCAAGAGGCAGGGCCTGCCGGTCACGCCGCGCAACAAGCGGCACGTGCTGGGGCCTGCCCTCTACCTGGTGCGCATCCCCACCATGACGCTGGAGGAGTTCGCCAACGGCGCCGCGCAGTCGGACGTGCTGACGCTGGAGGAGACGCGCAGCATCTTCCTGTGGTACACGGCCGCCAACAAGCCGCTGCTCGACTTCCCGCTCACCAGGAGGCGGGGCCTGGCGCCGCAGAGGTGCCGCCGCTTCCAGTCCTCCGCCCACCGCAGCAACCAGTGGCGCTACCGCGGCCGCTGCGACAGCATCCAGTTTGCCGTGGACCGCAGGGTGTTCGTCGCGGGGCTGGGCCTGTACGGGTCCAGCTCGGGGAAGGCCGAGTACAGCGTGAAGATCGAGCTCAAGCGGCTGGGGGTGGTGCTGGCCCAGAACCTGACCAGGTTCGTCTCGGACGGCTCCAGCAGCACCTTCTCCGTCTGGTTCGAGCAGCCCGTGCAGGTGGAGCAGGACACCTTCTACACCGCCAGCGCCGTCCTGGACGGCAGCGAGCTCAGCTACTTCGGGCAGGAGGGCATGACGGAAGTGCAGTGTGGCAAGGTGACCTTCCAGTTCCAGTGCTCCTCGGACAGCACCAACGGGACCGGGGTCCAGGGCGGGCAGATCCCCGAGCTCATCTTCTACGCCTGAGGCACTGTGGGGGGGACCCGGGGGGGCCGCACACTGTGGCGGCTTCGGGGCCTCGTGAACTTTGTATCTCTTTTGTACACAGCCAAGCTGTGAAATAGACGTTTTCTACACAGAGCCTCGGTTTCTGGATGCTGGCGGCTGGGCCTCAGAAGGCACTCACGTTGGGCAGAGGGCAGCGCTGGGGGCGTGGAGCGGGCCCGGGCCCCGCCACGGGCACCCGCACCTCGTGCTTTGTGGGCTTTTCTGTCCCTCTTACCTTGGATCCTATTCTAAGTGGTTTTAAGCTTAACTTCACATTTTCCCTTCAAATCCAAAGGCGAGGAAAAGTAATTTAGAATCGTTCATCCCTTTAAGTGGATTTCCACAATAAAGTTATAACAGTGAGAACCACACGTAAACACGTGACTGTGGGAGGGTCCTCAGCTGCCAAGGGGATAAGGGAACCTGTGGCCTGAATGGCACTTACTGGCCAGAAGCTGCGGCCGGCCCAGGGGACTGTGCCCCGTGCCAGCAGGCCAGGCCTCCACCATCTGGGGTGGTGGGGGGGAGGCTGGCTTCCAGGGGCTGCAGCTAGAATGCTCGGGAAAAGATCGGGGGCCTTGCTCGTGGTAAAGCGTGCCCGCTGCTTGGACGAAGCCCTGCCGTAAGCCTGGGATTCAGGCTGCGGGGGGTGGGGCTGGGAGGGGGAGGTGCACTGTGGGACCAAGCCAGCTCCGTCCTGCCGCCGCTCACGCTCCCTCTGCTTCTGGGAGAGCTCGGCTTGGCCTCCCGGGGGAAGAACCCGTCACTCAGTGCGGGGATGTGGCCTCTTGGGAGAAAGGGCTGGGCCAGTAGCGTGGCTGCAGCCTCCTGGCCCACCTGCCGGACCCTGCCTTCCCAAACCCGGGGAGCCATCCTGTGGGTGACCCAGGACCCGCTCCCCAGCCACTGCCCCAAGTCTGAGGACGTGCCTGTCCGGATGCTGATGGACACAGGAAGGAGTGGCCCTGCAGGCTAAGAGCTGTCCTCCTGGCGAAGCTCCAGTACAGGCCAGGCCATCCGTCCACCAAGGTCCTGGCTGCCAGGTGTAGTCCACGAGAGGTGGACATGCGAGTCCCCACACACAACAGTACTGCTGGTGCCCTCTGTCTACACCCTCATCCATACCTGCCTGGGACCGACCTCCACGTTCTGGTTGTAGACCAGAAGGAGCTGTCACTCACTGGGCTCCTGGCAGCTTCGCGGGACACGTCCCCTCCCCGCCACGTGCCCACATGTGCACCCGCCGCCCCCTTCCCCGGCTGGCGCGCCCGCTTCCCCGCCGTACCTATCGCCGGCGCATTGATGCACAGCTCCCTCGCCAGGAGGAGGAACGTCTTCCCCAGCACGTACACGTTCACCTGCCGGAGGAAGCACACGCGGGCACCGTTGGTGTCGCTCTGCACGGCCCTGCGTAGGACCCCGCCGGCCCCCCAGGCCCGCAGCTCACGCCGTGGCAAGCTCTTCCCGCTCCTGGCTGTAGAGCGGCCTGTGGGGGGCGGCAGTCCTGTCCTCACCAGGCCCTGCCCTGGGACCCCTGCCTCCCAGGGGGCTCCCGCGCCTCAGCCAGCCTGGCCTGTAGGTCCGTGAGCCAGGGCCCAAGAAGCCACCCGAAAAGACACCCAGGAAAAGTCAAGGCCTTGGTGTGTGCCGCGTCCATCCTGGAGTGCCGAGGAATGAAAGGAGATGGAGGTTCCTTGAGGGGCAGCTGTGGCGGGGAGGGGCACCACCCCTGCTGGGTGTAGTCACACCTCCTCCTCTGAGATACCCGTCAAGGCTCCAGAAGCCCCGTCGTGAGGGGTGCCGGCTCACGGAGCTTGCGACCTGCCCACCTGTGTGCATGCGAGTGTGCACGTGTGCCTGTGTGTGCATGATTGCCCAAGCGTGCGTGTGCCTGAAATGAGAGGCACGTGTGTGCGCCCCAGCCCTGTGCTGGCTTCGTACCAGGCCCTGGAGCCCCCCGACTTCACACCTCTTCTCAGACCACAGTGCAGCTGCCCTAGCCGGACACGCTGTCGTCTGTCCTGTGGTGTGCCCAGGTCGCAGCCCCCCAGCAGACGACCTCGATGCTACAGTGGCCTTTCCAGTAGAAAGCCCAACCAAGGAGGGAGGCACATAATGCGCAGGCGGCTGTCGCCAGAGGGGCCGCCGGCGTCCCTGCTCATCAGAAATGACACTGACACCCGTCTAGGTGCTAGTGTCTGTAGCTGTCATCTCCTGACCACGGCTGGCCATGCCCGGATGTGGCCGGCAGCACCCCCCCCCACTCCTCTCCCAACGGCAGCCTCGCCACGAGGACACGGGCTTCCGGCCAGCACCCCTGGGTTGTAGCGCGCTCTGGGTGGCCCTGCGGGGGCACGTTCACCGCGAGCTCAGGAGTGCCGACCCTCGGCTGGGTGAGTGAAGCGGAACTTTCAGTCTTTTGCTCATTTTTTCTAGCGCAGCGGTCCCCAACCTTTGTGGCCCCAGGGACCGGTGCTCCTCTGAGAATCTAATGCCTGATGGTCTGAGGCGGAGCTGAGGCGGTGATGCCGGCGCTGGGGAGCAGCTGCAGACACAGATGAAGCTTCGCTCGCTCGCCCACCGCTCACCTGCTGTGCAGCCTGGTTCCTAACAGGACATGGACCGGTACCGGGAACCCCTGGTCTAGATGGTCAGCCCCTGGCATGTGAGCCCCCGGGGGAGGCCTCAGCCCACCGGGTGCCCACACCTGGCCCGAGCGCGTGTCCAGCCTGAGCTCGCAGGCTCCCTGCTCTGGCCAGGTGAGCAGGAACACTCCTGCCATCTCCGTCGTCCACCTGGACACCTGACTGGTCTCCCATCTCCAATCACGTCATGTGAAAAACTACTAGAAGCCCCTCCTTCCAGCAGGCATCCCGCCTGGCCCGACTCCTGTCCCTCTCAGGAGTCACCGGATGCAAGCTGGCCCGTGTGGCCTTGCCAGGAACCAGCACGGCACATGGCACGCTGGCCTCTCACAATTCCAGTGAGCTATTTTTAGCTCGACCCTGGAGTATTCCAGCGGGACTTCTGAGAGATGCTATTTATGAAGACAGCTGGGAGGACAGAGCACAAGGGGCTTCTGGTTGAGGTCCAAGTCCACCTGCTGGGCCGTCCTGGGGGCACCACAGCCCGGAGCAAGAGGTCCATGCCCATCTGGGGTGACCCTGCTCCCTGCTCAAAGTCTCACACTGTCCTCATGCCTGGTTCCAATGACACTGTTTCTCTTTCCAAGTCCTCAGTGCGGCGGTCACCGAGGGCCCAGCCCCAGGGCGCAGGGCCAAGCCTGCCCCAGTGCCACCACCAGGGACACAGCAGGACCTCGACAGTCCCGCCTGGCAATGCCCCGGCCCCCGAGTGTCCCGTCCACAGAGGTCCCTCTTACTGGGTCTTTCCATCATGTTCAGTCCTTTGGAAATGAAAGATTCTACAGAAAAACGCATTCCCGGGACCTAAAAAGCAAATTCCTCTAAATAGTAAATACGGGTTTTGATACTCTATAAAAGGTATGCACGTGAAGCCACTGAGAATCTCCCAAGCCCGGGACAGAGTGCCCTGGGCCTTTCCACGGGTGCTGAGACCGGGCCGCCGGTGAGGACACCACCGTGGCCCATGTCCACTGCCTCCCAGCGAAGAGCACGCCCTCCCGCCCTCTGCCTTCGAACTCTCCCGACCAGACAGCTCGGATGCCCGCGGGGAGGGAACGGTCTACCTGGAGCAGGTCGCTGAGGTCCAGGAGCATGTCTGCAGGATGGTCAAGGAGCACGCCGCCCAGGCCACAGGCCCGTGGAGACCCCGCCATGGCCGCTGAGGGAGTAGGGGTGGGGCAGCAGCAGGGCTGGCCAGGGCCTTCCAGACGCTGCCCCCAGCCGGTGGGGGGCGCTTTACGGTGGCCCTCAGCCGCCCGCCCCGCATGAGCCTGCCCTGCCAGGTGTCCTGGCGCCGGCGCAGCCCAGTATGCGACAATGCCTGCTCCACCCCAGGAGCATCGCCCAGCGCCTGCCGGGCGCCCCTGGGGACAGGACAGATGGGCACAAGTCCCACAGGCTCCGTTAGGACCCTCCAGAACGAGCAGAGCCCACAGCCGGCGCCCGAACTCGGTGGGGCGGCCAGGCTGCAAGAGGCACCGGGAGCTGGCTGCGGTGCCGGTGCTGCCCTGGGCCCTGAGGTGACCTGGCCGCACAGATGCACGCGCGTCAGAACTCACCCAGTGGCACAACCGCGCCCTCTGTGCTTCCCCGCAGAGGACCCGAGCACCCGAGTCGGGTCACGTGGGGGTCTGCCCACTGCAGGCCCACTGGGGGTGCGCCGGTGCCCGCGGCTGACTTCGAAATGTACGAACAGAGCCCGGCTGAGGGGTGGGGAGCGGGACAGGGACGGGGCGCGACGAGGACCCGGGGTGCCGCCGGCAGACTGGGGGCTGTCCGTAGTGCGGGGCTTCCTCCTGAGCCAGGGCTCTGAGCCTCTTCGTGGCAGACCGATAGGGGGAAAGCGTGCACGTTTTAAAGGTTAGGATTCAACTGCGCCAAGTTACGAGGACTAAGTCCTTGCGATGACGGTGGCGGGCACCGGCTGGAGGGTCCAGACAGCCCAAGGCCCTCCTCTGAACAGGACAATCTAAGCCACGCGCCTCCCTGTGTGCCCAACCGGCTGTGAACGCCCCTGGGGCCCGACCCACATGGTCCCCAACCAATGACGCCGGGGCTCTTCCGGCGGCTTCACATGTCAGCCTGTCTGCCGAGCTGCGTCCTTCCCAGCAGACTGTCCTGACCTTCTGGGCTTGGAGACACCAGACCAACAAACTCGGTGGGACATGTACATATCGGCGGGGACCCGAGCACTCAGGTGCGAGCACGTCTGTCCCTGCAGCCCGGTCCCTGCCACGAAGAGTGCCCTCCTAGGGGAGACACACAGACACGAATAATGACGGCCAGCAAAACCCCTTCAGGTCCTGGATCCTCCTGAGCGTCCACATGCACCACAGAGCGTTTCCAGAACGTGTGCAGACGGTTCTGGCGCCCGTGCCCTGCCAGCACGGTCCCTGGCACCCAGGACAGAGGCCACCTACACCGTCCTGATCCTGGGAGACAATCACAGATGGGACCCGATGTAAGCTCAGACGCACGCGAACGGAGACTGAACAAGGCAGGAGTAAAACAGAAAAGAGCCGCAGAGCCTGTGGGGCGGGCTCCGCAGCGAGAGCGCACGAGCGGAACAGCGAGCTGCTCGGAGGACAGGAGACGCCACAGCACTCGATTCCTCTGAGAGCTGGTGGGAGAGAGAACAGAGAGCAGATGGGACGAGCCCGACGTGAGGCGGCAGGAGGAACTCAAACGTGTCGGCAGCGCGGTGAACCTCCGTGCGTGGACTCCTCCAGCAAGAACACTTTCAGACTGGACTTAAAACCGAGAAGAAAAGACACGATTACATCCTGCTTGCAAGGACACCGTCATTACGCCAAGGACCCGGCTTGGAAAGCTGGAGGAGGCACAGTGCGCCCGCACGAAGCACAAGAAAGCGGCACAGTGACAGCGGCACCAGACGCGGCAGGACGAGGGGGGGCGTTCGGGACGAGGGGCGTTTCACGGTGTCCGAGGCGTCACTGCACCAGGATGAGACGCAGGCCAGAACCCGCGTCCCGGCGGCACAGCTGCAGAATGGGCTGCAGGGCCGAGGAGGCACAGGGGAGCGGCCGCCGCCCACGACCCTGTGGGCAGTGGGTCGGCGCCTCCTTTCAGGCCCCGTGACAGAAAACCGCGAAGGATGGTCTTAGCCACCTTGAGCCAGGGGCGTTGACCGAGCACCCCAGCCCACGGCTGCAGGGGTGCACTCCTGAGGCACACACAGCACGGTCACGACACTGGGAAATGAGGTCGCTCCGTGTGTCCCTTGACCTCATGGAGTTACACCGAAGGTGTCATACGAGGAAATTGTTTCCAAAATAAGTGACACGCTTCTAAATGACTCTGGGTCTATGAAGAAAACACGATGGAAATTAGGAAATACAGTGAACTGAGTGACATCAAAACTGCGATGTCACTAAAACTCAGAGAAATTGAGTCTCAAACACGTGTGTCAGGAAACAGAAGGACTAGAATAACTTACACGTGTCTCAAGAAGCCGGAAAATAGTGAATTAAACCCAAAAACCAGAAGAATACAAAGAAATCAATGCAATATAAAAAGTGTACACTTCAGATAAACAACAAAGCAAAAGTTCACCTCCCTAAGGAGACCGAGTGCCGGCCGGGAAGCGGCCAAGTGGCCCGCGCAGCCACAGCACGTAAGTTGCCAGAGGCCCTTCTACACGAAGTGTCCCCAAGAGGCAGACAGAGACCGACAGAAAGTGGACTGCTGGGGAACTGGGGCTGGGGCCTTAGGGCTGGGGGCCTGAGGGGCGGGGCTCCCGGGTGTTGAGAATGTTCTCACGGGGACTGGTGAGGGCGGCACACTTCGTCCAGTGAGCTGAACGTGTGCGAATGCCATCTCAGTGGGACAGACTGAGGGAGGTGCTGTCCCCATGGCAGGATGGTCCCCATGGCAGGATGGGTCAACGGAAAACAGGTGTGATTACCGACTTGGATGGGTGACGCCAGCACGACTGTCCCAGACAGTAAAAGGACCGCAGGGAACACCGAGAGTGCCCGCTGCCTTCGCTGTCCAAAGTGACACGGACGCGTGCTCTGCAAGCACAGCTCACCGAAACCGCGACGAGACGCAGAGTCTGATTATTCCGCGTCCGCTGCAAACCCACATCCTGCCCAAGGCCTTTCCAAGAGGAAAGCAGACGGCCCGGGGGCTCCCTGTGAGCCACTCGAGCACGTGGAGGAGTGGCCCTGCGCGCCACAGCCAGCACGCTGGCGCGAGGTCCTCGGCTGAACCTGAGGGCAGGGGCACGTGGTGACTGGGGGGACAGACACTCAGACTCTGGAAGGCCACCGTGACGGGGACCAGAACCGCTATCGGCAAGCCCCCCATGTGAGCGCTGCAGCCTGGGGGACGGAGGGTCTGAAGGCGGCAGCGGCCTGGGCGCAGCCAGTGGGCCGCAGGAGCCTCTGTGCAGACCTGTCCCTCATGCCCGGGGGTGACAGGTCACAGGTGACAAAAGCCTCCACACCCAGCTTCCTGGCTTAATGCAGGCCCACAGGCCACACACGCAGGCCTGCCGGCAGCTCGGCCAAAACCCAACGTGAGACTTAAGCCCAGCTGATGGGCATTTCACAGAGCAGCGGTGCCCAGCTGTACACACTCTGGCCGCTCACCTGCCTGGCGTGACTGGCAAGAGGCTGTGGGCGCTGTCCAGTCACGGCTCCAAAGGTTCTGCCCATCGTGCCCACCCTGGCCCAGGGACAGAAGTCTGGAGAGCAGCCCTCTCCCGGCAGCCCCACGCGGCCCCCCTAGACCCTGTGTGCCAGGGAGGGGAGGTGCTACACATGGCCGGCTACCCCAGGGGCCCCCGTGTGCGCTCTAGGGCTCTGCAACTCAGGCACCAGAACAGGGCGCGCGGAGCCCAGCCAGGCGCAGAGCGGCCCAAGAAAGGGGTGGGGATGAGGGGCACCCAGGGCATGTCTGGGGACCCTGCCTGGGGCATTCAGGTGGTGGTGCCGGTGCCCAGGACAGGACAGAGGGAACCGCGCTCCACCTGGACCCCACTCACCTACCCAAAACAGCCATCCTGAGGCCGGACAGCAGGCCTCCCCAGACCCTGCTATTCTGTCTCTAACGGCTTTACAAGGCCAACGTTACAGGCGCTGGTTCAGCCGCTCAAGCTGCACAGCCCGGGGCTCTGAGACTACGTGCAGAGCTGGGTAGCCAGCGCCGCGGCCTAACTCGGGCACACCGCGAGCACTGGCCTCGGCGATCGCCCCGTGCCCTCCCCTGGGTCTGTGCTGTCTGCGGATTCTCTTGTGCCCAACGTGTCATACACGGGCATCGCCGACACGTGGCCTCTGTGCCCGGCTTCCTCAAGAGCTTTCTGCTGGGCGAGCAAGTCTCCGAGGACCAAAGGTCAGTAAGAGGAAGAGGCAGGGCACGGGGTGACGCGGGGGGAGAAGCCAGCTACTCAGCCGCGACAGGAGTGCCGGGTGACAGGGCCGCTGCGCCCACGTGCCACACACCCCAAGCCGAGAACAAGGGGCGCTCCGGGTGGTCAGATGCCACATGCCCGGGGTGTCAGGCTGCTCGGCGGGGTGAGGGGCAGGGAGACCGTGGCACCGCCGTGCAAACTCTAGGGAGGCCCATGGCTGCCTAGACGTCCTCCACGGCGTCCCCAAGAGCTCGGGCAGAAGACTCCTGTCAGCGCGCACAGGTGCTGGTCTCAGCTCGTGGTCAGAGAAGGGTCCCACCCAGGACTAGGTGGGGGGAGCCCCAGAGTGGGAGGAAGGGCATCGGGAAGTCCCCGAGGGCAGAAGTCACTCAGCTGTCAGGCGGAGAGAGGGCACCACGTCCCACCTGGAGGGAGCGGAGCTGTGGGGAGGGGACGGGGTCAGCAGGCCTGGTGTGGCCACCGCCCTGCACCTTGGGACGCAGGGCTGGTACCCCCGGCCCGGCAAGGGAAGGCACGGAAGCATGGCGTGGAGGACCTCTCCATCCTCCCCGAGGGCCGGGGGCCGGGCGCCCAGGATCCCGACACCCGTCCAGACGGGCGACCCCCCCGACGCCGTGCCCACCGTGCCCGACGGCGGGTACGAGGCCACGCCAGGGCGCCGAGAGCCCCCAAAGGATACGCGGAGTGCCCTCCGTGCGGCACACGAGGTAGAGGCAGGCGGCGACCACGTGGGCCATCTTCCGGCCGCGGGTCAGGCGCTTGCTCACGGCCATCTTGAAGAAGTTGAAGGCCGTGTCCAGGCAGTGCTGGTTCAGCTGCAGCTGGCTCCCCAGGTGGTGGATCTGCCGCCGCCCTAGGACACAACGCCAAAGGTCACCGCGGCCCCCGCTGCCCCCGCTGCCCCTCGCACGGCCACCCCGCACCCCAACAGGCAGGGCATGGCTCTACGCCCCGTTTCTCTCAGTTCACTTTTTGTGAGTGCTCCAAGAACACAGGATGCAAACTCCCCGTGACCCCCACCGCCACCAACTCTCCGCCCCACATTTACGTGGCGGCAGGCCTGGGCCTGGGCGGGTGGGGGCGGTGCGGTGCTCGGGTGTCTGGAAGGGCTATTTGGGCTGCTGGCCTGGGGTACCGCCCCCCAGCAAGGCTGAGTGCCCCAGGCTCTGCCTCCTCCTCCTCCAGCAGCAGGGCAGAACTGTGCCCGCTGGCCCGCCAGCCGCCACGAGGAGAGGGAGCGCCAGCCTCCTGCGCCGTGCGGCCAGGGCACGCGCAGCTCCCAGGGTTCGGGGAGGTGCGATCTGCACACGTGCCTGTCCCCGAGCTGACCTGCCCTATGAAGACAGTGGCAGGAGAGCAGCAGAGCGCTGCCACACACCCGGCGGGACCTGCGGGCCCCGGGCACTCGGAGCAGGACAGAAGCCCACAGGCCTGGCCAGGAACACTGCGGAGAGCTGCCGAGCGACCGCCACGGCCCGCTCGCGCCCGCACACCTGCCGCCGGCACACGGGGCGGGCAGACCCCGTCACAGACCCCAGCGCCGCCCACGACCTCCACACCCAGACCTCTCTCCTCCACCGGGCTGCGGCTGCGAGGGCTACACGTGTCCGTGGTCTTGCCTGGTTCATGGCCAGGCCCACCCACCCTGCACATGGCTGACGACGACCCGACACTGACCGCTGGCCAAAGGTGGGCACCAAGGGAGCAGCCAGTGTGCAGCCTGGCAGCTGGGGCATGTGCCTGACTCTGCCTGAGGGACCTGGCAACTGGCACCCCACGCGACACCCCCAACCACCCCCACCTCCGTGCAGCCCTGCTCCCTCGAGCACCCAGCGAGGCTGCCCAGAGCCCGTGCAGCTGCAAGGCCTCCAGCCAGGGGGAGTGACAAGGCGTCAGGGTCGTGGTCCCTGTCTCTGGAGCTGAGGTCCAGGTGGAGCGAGGCCCTGGCCGACTGACAGAGAGTGGCGGTGCCCACGGCCACTTCCTGTGGGCGCGCCATGCAGGTGAGGGTGGGAGGTGAGCGGACCAGCTGCAGGGGGGACCGTGCCTGGGGACCCCCACACCCGGCAGTGAGAGGGGCACTCCATCGAGGGCACTCACTCGAGGACAGGACCCTTGGAGGCTTGTGACACCGTCAGTGCGACAGAACACACTGCGCAAGTCGCGCACCTTGAGCGCATAGCCCAGCGGGCCACCGCGGAGGGCCACCACGGAGGGCCACCACTTCCACACCCCGGCACAGTTCATCCCCCCAGAAGAAACCCACCCACTGGCGTCACGCCCCGGCCCTGAAGCTTTCGGTGCGTGCATGTTCACGGGGCACGAATGGCCAATGTGGCCTCACCCGCATGCGGCGTGGATAGCGGGAGCCGCGGCACCAGCCTTGGTGCAGCAGCTCCCTCAGGCTGTCGCCTGAAGAGAAATGGGGAGGGGGCGCCTTGAAACACTGACGCTTTGTAAACACGAGGCCCCCCCTTCCACTCGCGATGGCGGGACGTGGGCACAGCAGCCCCCGGTGGAAGGCGGGCCCTCCGACCCACAGCGCAGCCCCACGCCACAGGGCGCAAGGGCAGGCTGCATACCCACGGGTCCCCGTGTGGCTGCCGCCAGGAGCCACGCCTGTGAGTGCATCCAGGGCAGCCAGAGCCGCCCGTACCCCCCGCGCAAGCTGCAGAAGCAAAGTGCTCGATGTGCGGCTCACGCTGGGGTAAACTGGACCAAACTGGACCAACCACCGGAACGACCCTAGCTCTGCGGGAAACGGGAGAACAGAACGCCAGGTGGACGGGCAGACGGCCCGCGGCAGGAAGGCTCCGAAAGCCTTACAGCCTGTCTCAGGGGAGCGTCAGCTCACGCAAACGCACACACGGGCTGCGGCTGAGGAGGGAGCCGGGGGCGAAGGGCGGCCTCTGCCTCCGCGGGCGTGGACGGGTGCAGACGCGAGGCAAGGAGGGGACGAGCAATCATGAGGGACTTCCGCGGAGAAGCGGGTGCCACAGGGAGAGGGGACGGCCGCGCAAAGCGTCCAAGGTGACGCACTTCAAAGCACAAACTGCCAGGACACAGAAGGGGGAGGGGCCGGGAACCAGCACGGGCCCACGGGCCCACAGGCACCCACCCTGGCCCTGCCCCGTCTGAGTGGGGCTGGCTGAGACTGCCGTCTAAGGAACAGAGGGTGGCAAAGGGACGCCGTGACTCCCTGGAGGAACCCGCAGGGACCACGGCCAGCACCAGCAGTGCTGCGTTGTGACTCCCGGCAGCCCTGAGCTCGGGGTGGGTGCGGGGAGAAGGCGCCCACCTTGGGAGATCCTCCCCCAGATCCACGGCAAACTCAGACCGAGGGACCTGGAACCCGACACCTGCCCGGGACTCTTCAGATGTGTTGGCTTGGCGGAGGCTGGCGGGACGGGCCGCAGCGGCCCAGGGGTGCCTGGAGCGAGCACGGGGCGCGGGGCCAAGGGCAGGTGTGCACTGTGCACGGCAGTCCTGGCCTCGTCGACCTCCTGCGAGTCACCGGCCAAGCCTGGAAGACGTGCGTGTCGGGGGACGGAGAGACGAGCTCGGTGCCTCTGCAGCCTCCACGCGCCTCACGGTCTTTTATTTTCAGAAAGAGCAACGACCGTTCACCGAGTGCCTGCTGTGTGCCAGGCCTTCCCTTGAGGCTGTCGCCCGCTTCACACAGGAGCAACCTGAGGCTCCGGGAGTGGAGGCCCTGGCTGGAGTCCTCGCCGGTGCAGGTGGAGGCCGCGTGTGGATGGGCACCTGTCCGCTCCGCACCCCCGCCCCCAGGCCCAGCTCTATCCGCTGACTTTAGTGAGGACCCACAGGTGCACGGCCTCACGTGCCTCCTGGGCTGTCCCTGCTCTCGGCTTTGGGGCGGTCCTGCCGCAGCCGCTCCGCGTCCAGATGGCAGCAACCGTGTGCACGTCAGCCGCTGCAAGACGCCGGGCGAGTGACCTTCCATCAGGTGCCTCAGGGGAAGGCCACGTCTGGAAACTATTCGCGTGTCGTCAGCCACGTTGCCCAGCAGGTGCCAGACGGCGGTCCAGGTGATGAGCAGAGGATACCCCTCCTCCTTGGAAGCTGGGGACCTCATGACAGCTCCGGTGTCCTGATGACTCAGAAGCATCCCCAGCCAAAGGCTCTGTGGCCTGTTCTCGTCATGGTCCCTGGCACACACTCCGAAAGGAGCTGGAGGGGTCTGTGGGCACCGCCCCCGTGGCTCAGAGTGAGAACTGTTGGTGGGCTTTCTGCCTCAAGTCTCTGCGTTCCAGCGCCACCCCGGAGAGGAGACCGTGGGGGTCACAGAGTGAACCGCCACTGGGAGCCAGAGGTGGCCGGACGCTGTGCCAGGACGTCCAGATTCTGTAAGGACCAGGATCCCGCTGGCAGGTAGAGAGCTCCCAACGATTCACAGCCCGGCAAATGACAAAATGACACAGCTAGCTGAGTTCCAACCAAACTTTGCGACTTGCTCCATATCGCAAACCTCTTGGCTTCGCTCCGTGCTCAGCACTGCTACCGAGTCCCCGCGGAAGCCAGGCACGTGGCCTCGGGAAAGCGGAGGGAGCCTTCACGCGGAAGCTGAGCTGCCTTCATTCAGACCCGCTGCTGCCCACCTGGCTGCAGGGCGCAAGGCCGCCTGCGTCTGCAGCCCTCTGCCCCGAAACACAGTCGCAGCGGCCACGCGGGGCGCTGTGAGGACCCGAGGGATGATGCGCGCCCAGCACGGCGGAGGTCCTCGGTGAGCGCTGTCACTGTGGCACTCGGCGCCACCGCTGCCTGCTTGCCCCTACCCTCCTAGGAGCCGGAAGGCAGATGGCAGACGTCGGGGTCATTTGTGTTGAAACGCAAACAACCGCTAGTGACTTGGGGCACAGAAGTGGAAGGCTGAGAGGCAGGGCTGGGACCGGCTGATGCTGTCCACACTCCCTCAGGGACCCCACCTGTCACTGGCCCGAGCGGTCTGGTCCAAAGCTAGCCCCTCACGGGGACCTCGCACATGCAGGCGGGGCTTTGACAGTTCTCCTAAAGCAGCCTCCAGTTCAGTCGCACGGCCCTGCTGTTTGACAGCCGAAGTCCCCAGGGTGGGCTGAGCTGGCTGCATAACTGCTCTGGTCTGGCCCCGGCCGTGGGGCCAGAGGAAGCCGTGCCTCCCCCCGCCCTGTCCAGAGCAGGGGTGCGCCCGCCCCGCTGCGGAGAGGCCGGCCCTGCGCTCCTTCCGAGCAGAGGGAGCCGGTCTGGTTTGGTTGGCTCCCAGGAGGTGGGAGCTCTCGTACCACCCCAAGTCTTCACGTCCCGGGCCTCAGGGTGACACAGAGAACGAGAAAGAAGGGACATCTCACTGCAGAGAAACATCTCCCCACAAACGTCTCAGTGCCTCTCCTACCAAAGCCAGTCTCGAAGCGCTAAACAACGAAACCTTTAACAGCCCCAAAGACCTAGAGAGGGCAGCTCCCTCGACACCTGTGGGTTACGGCCACACCGAAGCTGAGAGAGACCCGCAGCTTTAAACGCAATTAAAAAGAGAAAGCGGAACGCCCCGCCCGCCCAGCCGGGGCCCTGGACAGCACGCAGGAGTGCGGGACGAGCGCGCCACAGCGGAGAGAGAGGACGGCCGGCCCGCCCGGGCAGCACGGCCCCCTCCGAGAGGCAGAGCGCGGCCCGGGCGTGCGGGGCGTTCCGCTCAGACCCGTCTTCCTCTGCGGGAGCGGAGCCCCGGTGTGGGGCGGAGACGTAGCCCTTGGCAGTCTCGACAGCAGCCTCTGTGTCCCAGGCCTGGCCGGGCCGTGCGCTCAGGTTCCCGCGTCGGGCAGCACGGGGCCGGCGGGGCGGGGCAGCGCCTGGCCTGGCGGCGGGCCCATCTGTGCAGCTCTTGTGCCTCTTCCCCATGTCACGCGCTGAGGAGCTGAACAGGAGTAACGAACTGAACGGACGTGGAGCGGGGATGGCGAGGGGCAGAGCCGGTCAGACGGGAAACGGACCAGCGACGCAGCTTAGCGAGGCCCACCAGGAGGAGGAACACGGCTAAGTAGACACGCACGCAGCTTGTGGGGCCAGCACTGCCGCGCCCTGAGACCCGGGAGCCGTGGACGAAAGGCAGAGACCCGAACTCGGGCCAGGCCAGGCCAGGCTGCGCCCCGACCCAGTGGGACCGCTCCACAGAGCGAGTCAGTGCGATCGAGACCTGCAGGGAAACGATCCTCTCCGTAGACACAAAGACGCCTGCGCTGGGATGCTCACGGCTCCCGGAGACGGGGACACGGGCTCACGTCGAGGCCCGGAAACCGGGGCGGCCACCCCAGTGCGGGGGCCCTCAGGGGCCCAGGAGGAAGCGGCTGGAGACTGCGGCGAGCAATCCACACGTGACCGGCAGGCTCGGGCGTCCCCGCTAGTCTGGGAAACTGGGGAGCTGAATCCGACCTTTGTTTTGAAAAGCAAAGGAGCCAGGAAGACAGAGCTCGGGGACCTACAGCACCGACTACAAGGGCTGGGGCGTGACAAAGAGGCGCCGGCCTCAGGGCATTTAGAGAGCACCTGTCCTCACAGCGGGGTCTGATGACAAGCACACGATGCCACGCTCTGGGGCAAGAGCGGTCCTTGGAAGGTTGGTGTTGGAACTGGGTGTCCAGGTTAAAAATGTCACCCTTGACCCTACCTCGCCCCAGCAAGAACACTGTCTGGAGGTGCAGCGCAACCCTAAATCCGACCGGAAGCAGTAAAGCTTCCAACGGGAGTCAGACGGGGGCTCGGGAGGCCCTCCAGACCGGGGGACGGACAGGACCCCCTCAAACAGGTTGCGGAAAATACAACCACACGAACCTGACGCACAGGGCCCTCCCCAGGGTCAGGACATCGACAGACGCCATTAAGGAAGTGACGACCAGGAGAAGGACTCGAACTATGAACATCCAGCAAAGGACGGGAGCCCAGAACGCGGGCCAGGCGCCCAGCAACCGGTAAGAAAAGCAGAGTCGATCAAAGAGCACAGTGCAAGGGGACTACGGGCAGCCCGCACGGCCACACGGCGCGGCCACAGGGCACGGCGAAGGTCGGCCCAGCGGCCCGGCGGTGCAGGTGACCACCGACGGCGAGCGCACCCGCGGCCTCAGAACCCCGCTCCCGCCATACCCCCAAGAATGTGTCCCCCGCAGGACAAGGACTGACCCAGAAGGCTGTGCTCACACTGTGTGCCACGCAGCAGCACACTGAGGCACACCGCGAAGGGCCCTCCTGTGACCTGCTCCGCGTGTCTGACGCGGGGGACGAGACAGCCAACGGCCAGCAGGGAGCCTTCTGGGCACAGGCAGCAGGTTCTGCCGTGACGGGGGCCGCGACTCACGGACGTTCACCCCGTGCCCACTGGGCTGCACACGCCGCAGACGATGGACCCAAATCAGCTTCCCCGGGATATGTCGCCAAATGAAAATGCTCGTGCCGGTTCACGGCTGAGGACGGAGACCCACAGGGCCCCAGCTAAGGAAAACGAGACCAGAACCCAGACAGGGCGTGACCTCCGCTGCTGGGCCCTGGGGGGACACCTGCCTCGAAGCCCCAGCGAGCACTCCCGAGGGAGGACAGTCACGCTCCAACACGCAAGGCGCCCGAGTTTCTCCCCCGTGGACCCGCTCATCAACCACGGCCCAGCACGTTCCCACGGAAAGGCAGGTGTGAGCACAGGAGCCAAGGGGGAGGCGGCGCCGGGCCGAGCTGCACGTGACGCAGGCAGGGACCGAGGCCCGGGGGAGCCAGCCGTCTGCTCGTCTTCCAGGAAAGGCAACCCAACCGAACAGAAGTCGTAACAGCCAAAGCTGAATTCAGGGATTTCAACCAAACCCCACAGGCTGGTGGGGGGACGACAGCTCTTTCTCTCCAGACATTGGGAGAAAAAGGTGACGGTGGCCACAGACTGCCACACTGCTCACTGTGCCCCCAGGACCGGGGCAGGCGATGGACACGCGTGGGGAAGAAGCAAACCCGACTACATCGGCGGTGGCGGCAGCAGCAAAGGGGACTGAAAGACACACACAACAGGGACCGCAAGGCAGGAAGCGCCCGGTTCTCACGGGGCGTCTGGACGAGGTGGGGTCCCCCCCCTACCGCCCCGCAGCTACGGGGAGGACAGGGAGCAGGTGAAGCCGGCAGAAAGCCACAGAGCAGGGAGGAGAGAGGAGGACTCTGCAGACGGCGGCCCAACGGGGCACAGCGCGGCCCCGGGGAGGGTGGGTGGCTCCGGTCAGTCAACAGCCCAGGGCTGGACCAGGGCCTCCCGCAGCCCGCACCCGGGCAGAGACGGGACGCTGACACCGAAGGCAGGAGGGCGCCTGGGGCAGCAGGCAGGGCCAGGCCCTTTGCGGGCGCAGGGCTCTGACACCCGGCGGGCATCCTGTGTGGACAGGGCTGCAGGGGACCGGCCGGCGCGGCTTCCGCAGATAGCGGAGCGGGCCCTCGGCCTCGGGCCCCACGCCCCGTTCTGAGCAGCCCAAGGGGCCTGCTTTGATCGCTCAGTCCAAGCAAGAGTTCCTTAGCTCTTTTACCGAGACGGGTCACTCCGCTCCCTTTGCTGCTGGTCTCCAGGTTCCGTGCCATGAGCGCGTGTGCACGACACTGCTCGTCACAATGTATCTGGGCCTGATGCACAGCACGGCACAGATGTCTGGGACGCACACGTCCTCGACTGGGAACTAAGTCCTAGAGTTACTGGAGACAGAGGAAGAGTCGCAGCAGCACCGGCTGGAGGGCAGGCGTGTGGGGTGCGGTGGGGTGGGGCCCCCAGCCAGGAAAGACTCCCTTCAGAGCCGGCAACTGGAAAGCCGGCCAAACTGTGGGTGCAGACGACAATGCCACCCTCACCACGGGGGCTTCGACGTGCCCTCTGTGACAAACAGGACAAGTGTCAGGTTGTCTCAAAAGACTGAGGCCCTACAGACCACGACCTCGCGTCAGAATGGTCAAACTGGGAATAAGGCAAGCGCCCACTACACCAGTAAACCCAGGGGCCAGAGAAAAAGCACGGTGGGGAGCACACCACACCCGACGCGGGTGGTCATCATAGGCCCAGCATCTGTCCCCACGGCGTTTGGCCAGCGTGGATGTCACCCACTCCGTCTACAGCAGCAGTGGGGAGGGGAGGCAGGTCCTGGAGAGTCGAGGAGAGGTGACCGAGCGTGGGGACACACAGAGCCGGGGAAGTGCTCATACGTGCCGGCTTTCCTGAACACGTCCCCAGGGGCCCCGGCAGAAAGTGTCCCTGCCTGAGCTGACCACAGCTAACGTCACACACAGAGGCGACAAACTGGATGCTTTCCCCTGAAGTCAGGAACAAGACACTTCTGACCAGGGTGCCAGAGGTTCTAGCCAGGGCCGCCAGGCACGGAAAGGAACTGACACACGCTAGCTCGGGAAGAGAAGCAAATAAAGCTCCCTCGGCGGAGTCGTGACGTCGTATGTGACATGGAAAGTCCTCAGGAATCCACTAGAAAACTGTCGTAATGAGTGAGTTCTGTAAAGGTTGCAGGATCCACGATCAGTACACGAGCATCTATCATATCTACGCACTGGCAACGAGGATTCCACTGACGAGGGCCTCAAGAAGGATAAAACATTTTGGAAGTAATGCAAGGAGAGATGCAAAACCTGTACTCTGAAAACCGGCCAAACTGCTGAATCAAACGAAAGACGACCGGCCTCGACGGGAAGACGCCGCGCTCAGGGCAGAAGACGCGGTCGCGCTAAGGCGGCCACATCCCAGGCTCGGCGGCGCCATCAGAACCCCAGCCGGCTCTTCGCAGAAACTGATAAGCTGATCTTATCACGCAGGTGGAAATTCAAGGGGCTCAAAACATCCAAGGAAACCACGCTGAAGAGCACCAAGCTGGAAGACCCGCACTTCCTGATTTCAAATGCAAAGCCGCCGCGACCAGGACCCGTGGCAGTGGCACGAGGACAGACACAGAGCCACAGGCAGAGCTGGCAGCCCACGAATAAACCCTCGTGGCTGTGGCCGACTAGCTGGGCAAACACGGCCGTGACACACGTGCCGGGTGCGCTGGCGCCGACGGGCAAGGGCGCAGTGGCCTTGCTCACCGTGCAAAGCACACTCGCAGGGGCTCACCCCCGAAATCTAAGACCCGAAACTGTAGAGCTCAGAAAAAAACAGCACGAATCTGTGATTCAGATCGCATGGGCCTCGTTTCTTAGTTAGGACCCAAAAAGCACAGGCTTTGTGACAAAGGGACAGATGGGTACATTGGACACCATTGAAACGAGAAACCTTTGTGCTTCCAAGTATGGTACCGGAAAGTGAACGTGCCCACAGACTGGGCGAGCACGTGCTCCAGGGCAGCGGTCCCCGACCTTTCTGGCCCCAGGGACCGGTGCTTCTATGAGAGTCTAAGCCTGACTGTCTGAGGTGGCGCCGAGGCGGTGACGCTGGCGCTGGGGAGCGGCTGCAGATACAGGTGAAGCTTCACTCGCTCACCCACCGCTCACCTCCTGCTGTGCGGCCCGGTTCCTAACGGGCCACGAACTGATACCACTCCGTGGCCTGGGGGTTGGGGACCCCCCGCTTAAACCACGTAAACGATACAAGTTTGTATCTAAAATACATAAAGAACTTCTACAATTTGATAAGACGACGACAAATAACGCGATCGAACACAGTCCCGGGATGGGAACGCACATGTCTGCACTGGGCCATCAAATGCAATGACGATGGCACGTGCTGTCAAAGCGTGCAAACCTGTTCCTGTGCTCGTCTGAACTGAGAGCAGGGACAAACAGGGCTCGACCTCACGGGGCGGCCCCGGCACAGTCTTGGCAGGAGGCCCCGGCAGGGGGTCCTGAAGACCTGGGGGAGACTCAGGTCCATTCACCTGGAAGTGCCTGCGAGGATGGGACCCTGTCCTCGCCCTGCCCCGCCCCGCCCCGCCCGGCAGCACCAAGGTGGGAAATACCGTTCTGCAGGGTCTGTGCTCTCGACTCTTTTCCCAGGTTCACGTGGAAGCCGCCGCCCAGGGTCGGAGTTTTGCCAGCACCTAGAAAGACAGATGGGAGCCATTAGCCCAGACTGAGCAGGGCACACCTGCACTGCCAGCCCCTGGAGCAAGGACACGGTGGGTCAGCACTCTGGGCTGCCAGGTGGCCCCGGCACCCTACACTGCAGCGGCTGAGGCCCAGAGCTGGAGCCTCCTCTGCCGCCTCCTATGCAGGCAGCAGCCACAGGGCCAGCCTCATGCCCCCAGTGGGGCCTGGCAGAGCCCGCGGCCCTCTCCAGCACGGCGCAGGGCCCGGGATGGGCGGTGGTGCCTGGTGACGGCTCTGTTGTCACACTGGGTGTTGGTGCCCCAACAGGTCACCACCGCAGGCTCCATGTCTTCAAGAAGTTGGCCGTGGGGGGCGAGCAGGGGCAGGGCAGCGGTGTGCCCCGCCCCCGGGCTGGGTGGTGCCGGGCAGCCCTGGGGCCTGCAGGCATGGTGCCCATGAGCTCTGCCACCAGCTCTGCTGCTGCTGACCCTTTCAAACGTGAGGACTGCCGTGTTTGAAATCTTCAAGACGAGGGCCACAGTCACTCACAGTCATCTGACCAGACCAGCCACATCCCGCTGGTTTGTTTCCAGCACACCTCAACCTTAATTTTAGAAAACGAATTGCCCATCGTTCACACTTACATGGATATGTTTTTAACGAACTAGAGTGACACAGCATCGGAAAAAGGACAATAAAAGGGCATGACCCCTGCAGTCCCACCCTGCAGGAACAAGGACACTAGGTGGCCTTCCTGCCAGCCGCCCGCCCTGCTCAGACACTGGCAGACGCACGGAGAGGCCGTGCTGCTGAGTGCAGGTCGAGCATTAAATGCGACCTCCTTGCTCCTCCCTCCACCTGCTCCAACCCGCCACCCCCAACACGTACCCCTCCTCGCATGACCAAGACCTCTCTCTCCTGTTTCGATGGGTCCTTCCCGCCACCCCGCCCTGACACCCTTCCTGGGGCTGCTCCAGGAGCCATCTCCTGAGTCTTGCTGCCCCTGCACATGTACGCACACGTGCATACACTCGCATGTGCACACATGCACGCAGGCACACACACACACTCACACATGCACACAGGCATACACACGTGCTGACAGCGTACACATGCATACAGGCACACTTACACATGCACATGCAGGCATACATGTGCACACTCACACAGATACAGACACATGCGCACACACATGCATACGAGCGTACATGCATGTGCGCACACCACATGTATGCATACAGGCGCTTGCGCACAGATGCATGTACTCACGTGTGCGCACATGCATACAGGCACGCACACACATGTACTCATGTGCACACAGGTACACTCACACGTGTGCACACACACGTGCACACACACACATGCACCTGCTCCATGGTCACCAAGCTCCTGGGGCAGAGCCTGAGGGCATCGTGTGCTCCCTGCCTGTCCCCTCTCAGACCAAGCTCTCTCAGCACGCCAACACCGTGGGGCTGGAGTGTCACCGCGGGCCAAAGCTGCCCATGCATGATGTCCTCGCCCTTCAGAAGCCCTTCGTACCACTCCCTCTACTTCTAAGAACATTTCACATTTCCCACGAGACCCTTTAACAATAAAAACCACAAGCTGGAATGAACGAGCAGCTTTGATGCGCTCAGGCCAAGCCCGCCACCTTGTGGGCAGCAGGGGAGGGACCCACAACGCCCCTGGGACTCCAGATGCCCCCCAGGGCTGAAGCTGCAACAGCAAGAAGGTGCAAAGCCGGACCCCCGCACCTTGAGGGGCGTGTCGTGTGCTCTGCCACTCTGGCTGTCTTGGACAAAGCCAGCTCCACTGAGGCCCCTGGGCCAAGGAGAAAGGCAGGGTCCTGGCAGGGCCCAGAGGCCTCAGCGCCCCAGAAAGACCCACACACACTCAGGGGTTCCTCCTGCACAGAGACAGAAACTGTAATAACTTCCTATTGATGTTATTTAAAGTATGGGTTTCTGTTGCTGCTGTGAAACTCCTTTTAAGGAGAGACTTCACACGAGGTCCGGGGTGGGGGGGCAGCCCAGGATGGAAGAGGAATTGGGGTCCTGCAACCTGAGCTAGCGCATGAACCAAAGCGCACTGACACTCGCGAGACCGCGGTGCGCCCCGGCACTGCGGGCGTGGATCTCCTTCAACTGACGGATGAACAGCCAAGCAGTGAGGACAGCCTGAACTCAACGGGGCTCTGCGGGGCCTCAGGAGAGAGACGCATGGAACCTCCAGCTCTGGGCACCAGGCCCTGCTCAGACCCCCAGCTGCCAGGCAGGCTGTGGCAGGCAAGCCCCCAGGGCGTTCTTTAGGGCCCAGGGGCCTCCGCCAGCAAGCACCGGGCTCCAGCTCCGGGGCCCTCCAGGGCTGGGGACAGCAAGCCTTTCTCAGGGACTTGCGGAGTGGGCCGTCCATCACAGAAGTATCAAGTGCTCTTACTTACACTTGGGACACTGTGACATGGACACCAGGGGAGGTGCTCTCTCTGGAGAGTGGGAGGGTCCCCAGGAAGCAGGAGCTCCCTCTGCCTCCAGTCAGCCAAAGAAGGACACCCAGGACTCCTGTCCAGAGGCTGTCAGTGTGACACACACACAGGACGCTGCAGGGGGCCTGTCACACACACAGCATCTTTTGCACACTGCTGGGGAGCCCTGCCCCTCCCCCCAAGTCCAAGTCCGAGCTGCTCCCCTCCCTGCTCCCCTCTCCGGGAAGGCAGGCCTCTCCCCGGGCCGCTGAAGCCCCAGGCGCCAGCACAGAAGCCTTGCCATTGTGGCCTCACTGGGGCTACAGTCTTCACTGTCCCAGACCCTCCTGGCTGGTCGCCTTTCCCTCCCCTGCTGCCCACCCCTCAGCAGCTGAAGGACTCGGCCTGCGTGTCCCATCCAGGAGAGCAGACTCATGCTCTGTTGGTAGGGGGACATCTTCCATGGAACCAGGTGATGCGGGGCCCCCAATTCTGGACCTAGGCTTCGCTTGCAAAAGCCTGGACACCTGGCCGGTTTCCAGGAGCCCAGTCAGGCACCCGGGTGCCAGGGCCCCGAGGCCCAGTTCACACCCAATGGAGTAAACCGCCGAGCTGGCCATTTGCGCTCAGCTCTTAAGAACAAGCAGGACTGTGCAGGAAAACTGTGGCCTTGGGACCCACAAAACGGAGGGAGCTTGGCTGTCGCGTGGGATCGAAGGGAAGGGGGCTGAAGCGGGCCCGTGCCACGGCTGCTGGGAGGCAGGGAGACCAGGCACGTGGGCGAGCCCTACCCGGGGGACAGGCGACACCTCCCTGGGTCCCCCAGGGCTAAGAAGGCAGGACCCCCTGCAGCACTTCCCTGCCAGCCCTCCCAGAGTGAGCCCGCAGGCCGGCCAGCCCAGCTGGACAGGCGTCTTCATACCACCTGTAAGCCACGCCATCTAACAGCGCCCGCTCCGAGCCTGTGCTCACAAGGCCCTGCGGCCACTGGTGAACACAGGTGGTGGCACATCGCTCCCGTCCAGGAATCTTAGGGGGTCCACCTCCTCTGCACCTGGCTTCTTGTCGGCCCAGTGACAGGGGCGCGCTCAGCACAGTGCCCTCCCGCGGAAACCCTACGTGCCAGCTGCTCCAGTGACCGTTCTCCCAATAGCGTCAGAGTCCTGAATGACTCGAGGGTAGAAGCTCGGCTGTGTGTGACGAAGCCCCAAACACAGTGCGGGGAGCCCTGCTCCAGCGGTCCCAGGAAGCTGCCCTGAGGAAGTCGCCCAGGAAGAACACTGAGATGACGGGGGGAGGAACAGGAGAGAAAAACCCAGGAAGCCCAAAGCCGGTCCTTCAAGATCAGTAAAACTGAGACCTGTAGCCAGAGCGACCAAGGGAAAGAGCGCACGAAATGCCAGTGCTTGAAAGGAGAAAGGGACACCACAGACCCCACAGACACCGAAAGGATAAGGGAACAGTGTCAGCAACTCTACGTGCCGAAATGCAACTTCGATCAAACGGACCAAATCCTCAAAACCAAAGACTCGCCCAAGGCGAAAGAGATCATCTGAACTCTTAACCATAACCTACAACTATTAAAGAAACAGAATCTGTAGTTAAAAACCTGAAAAAGAACCCTCCAGGCCCAGATGGCTACACTGGTGAATTCTACCAAACATTCAAGGAAGAAATAACACCAATCCCACACGATCTCTCCCAGAAAACGGAGGACAAGGGAACATTTCCCAGCCCCGTCCATGAGGCGCATGGCCTGGACACTTAGGCCAAAGACATAAGAAAACGACAGACCAATATTCCATATGAATGCACACATAAAAACCTCAACAAAATACTAGCAAGTCTACCCAGCAACACCCCAGACCTAGTGAGTACCCCAAGAGTGCAAGGCAGGCTCAATGCTCAAAAATCGGCCACAGTGACAGACTACAGGAGAGCATAACTGTAGCATGACACAGTAAAAGCACGCGACGTCTGACGCCCTCTCATGGTAAAAACCCTCTGCAAATGAGGAACAAAGGGAACATCGTCAGCTTTACAGAGAACAGGCAAGAAGCCTATCACCGGTGTCACGCCGAGCAGGAGACAGAGTGCTTTCCCCTTGGGCTGACCAGGCCAACGTGTCTGCTCCCAGGTGAGGCAGAGCAGCAGAAGGAAGAAACAGAACAGCCCCGTTTACGGAGAACATGCCTGTCTACACGGACTATTCCAAAGGAGCTATAAAAAACTCCTAGAGGGTGGTTCCATAGAGTGTAGCGGTCAGCACGGGTGCTTTACACGCAGAAGGTCCTGGGTTCGCGCTCCAGGGGGAGCCATGGACCATACGCCGGGTGCACCAGGCCCTGGGAGGAGACACCCCGCCTTCAGAGATCCAGCTCTTGAGGTGGTGGAAGCGGAGGGGGGGACTGAAGGGGGAGGGGAGACTCCTAGAACTAAGTTTAGCAGGGTGATAGGAAACAGGCCAACAACAGAAATCAAACATATTTCCATTTCCTGGCAACGAACAACTGAAAACTAAATTTAAAAGAAATGTAATTTATAATAGTTCTATTTGGATCTTAGCTACACATATAAAAAATGTACAGGAGCTTTATGCTGCGCGTGTGTGCAGAGACATGCTGTGTTCATGGATTGGAAAAGACAATATAGTGAAAATGTGAAATCACCCCAAATTTGTCAAGAGATTTAACACGACTCCAATCAAAACCCCAGCAGCAGTTTTTGGTAAATATACACAAACTCACTCTAAAACGGAATGGAAAGGGAAAGGAACTATGATAGCTAAAACGGTTTTGAAGAGGAAGAGCCAAGTTGGAGGACTCGCAGAATCTGATTTCAAGACCTGCTGCAAATGTGCAGGAGACGAGGCAGCAGCGAGCTGCGGCGGGGCGAGCACTGGGGGCCGGGAACAGAACACAGCGCAGGACAGACCCACAGAAACGTGGCCCAGCGACCTCTGCCGAAGAGCAAAGGCACCAATGGAGCTGGAGCTGGACGTTCACCGCAAAGGATGAGCCTCGGCCTCCACATCACACTTACCAGAAAGTTCAACTCAAAGTGGTCACAGATCTAAAGGTAAAATAACAGAAATAAAACTTTTAGAAGAAAAACATGGCAACCTAGGATTAGAAGACTTCTTAGGCACGAAAAGTACAATCTATGAGAGAAAAAAATCGATACACCGGCCTGCCTCAAACATTTAAAACTTTTCATCAGAATGTTGACTTCCGCTCTGCAAATCACACATCCCACAGAGGACTTGTGACTAGAACACTTAAAGAACGCTCCACACTCCACAGTAAGAAGACCGGCGACCTAAACAAACAAACAAACAAAAAAACAAGCAAAAGACCTGAGCAGACGTTGGCGAAGAGGATTCGGGGATGGCCAAGGAGCACGTTAAAAGCTGTTTAACATCCACGTACGTCAGGGAAACGCACAGCCACAGCGCTGGGGCCCCCCGCGCCTGCTGGCCAGGACGCCCAGTGCCCGCGAAGCGGCGGGGCAACTGGCGAGCAGCGACCCGGCGCGGCCACACTGGACCCAGCAGGGCGGCGTGTCCCGAAGTTACACCTCCCGCCGCCCACGACGCGGCCGCCGCACCCCCGGGGCCCGTCCCGAGAACTGAGAACCCGTGCCCACGCTCTCAGCGCCCCAAACTGGCCCCCGTCCGGGGTCCCTCCACGGCCGGCAGTGACAGAGCGACCGCCTGGGCGCACCTCGGGCGCGGGGGCCGAGGGTCGGACGCCCGGCCCCAGGGGTGGCAGCCGGTGCGCTTCCACGCGCCAGGCGCTCGGCGGCACAGGCGGCTCCCGGCGGCCGGGACCACGTGGGAGCGCGGCCCGGCTCGCGGGGCGTGAGGAGGCCTCTCAGACCGCGCCGGGCCCCGGGCCCTGCCCCACGCCGCTGCCCCGCTCCCCGGTCCCGCCACGACCGCGTCCGGCCCCGCACCCACCGTCCAACGACACGAACTGGCCCACGGCCGACGAGCCGCCGCCGCTGTTCTCCACGAATTGCACCTCGGACACGATGATGTTGTCCTCGAGAACCGAGCCGCAGCCGGTGCACACGGCGTCGCCACGCGCCGCGTCCAGCTCGATGTCCGTGCCGCCGCAGCCGCGGCACACGCGGCCCGTCATGCCGGCGGCTCCGCGGGCCCGACCCGCCGCTCCGGCCCGCTCGGCCCGCGTCCGCGCCCAGACTCTCGCGAGGCCGCCGCCGCCGCCGCCGCCGCGCCCGCGATTCGCAGCGGCAGATTCGCCGCGCGTGCCGCCCGCAACGGCCGCGCCTGTGAGACGACCGGACACGGGCGCCGGGCCGCGGCGGCCAGGCGACGACTCGAACCCGCGCCTACGAGCCGGAACCGCGGCGCAGCGGGCCTGTCCCGCGGCGCGAGAGCTTCCGGGGCGGGGCGGGGCCTGGTGGGCGGGGCTTGGGCTGTGAGCGCGTCCGGCGGCTGGCCCCGGTCTGTGGGCGGGCTCGGGGGCGGGGCCCTGCGGGGGCGGGGCCCGGCGGGGGGCGGGGCCTGGCGGGGTCTGAGAAACGGAGCTCAGGGACTGGGCGGCGCAACGCAGGTAAAGGTGGGGACCGGGGACCGCCCGCCGTCCTTCTGCGCTGACCGGTCAGCCACGCGGCTAGCCGGGGCTCCGGGCCCTCAGCCTCGCCTGCTCGGACATCCCCATGCGCCCCCGCGCCCTGTCGCTTGTCTCCCCAAGACACCCGCCACCTGTGGTTACCTGTGACCTACATTTCTGTGTCCCCCCACCCACGCGTGCCCTCAAGTTTTTGCAGATGCCATTCACAGTCACCCCAACACCCATGACATCCCTGGGAATAACCCTAAGAAGAAATGCGTAAGACTACATTTTTTAAAACCTCTGAAACTTAATCATGGGAGGTGACAGGATCGTAAACTAACTCAGAAAACGCCCAGTTCCGACTTGGAAGCGAAGTTATAAACACGGACTCTTCACTAGTCAGTATTAATCCCAATCATACGTCCATGAGATTTTCAGGTAACTTGATAAGCTGATCCTAAAGTCATCTGGAACAGATAATCCACAGGACTAGTGGAGATAATTCTCAAAGAACAAAGAACTCAAGGAGAGTAAGATTGCCCTTCCTTAAGCCAAAATCTATCAAATTACAGCCTTTAAAACCAGGTGGTATTTGTGCCAAGATGGACGAATGGGCACATGGAATAAAACCAGGAGTCCAGAAACGAACCCCGTGTATGCAGCTGTCGGGGCCTCGAATCTTTGAGGAAAAGATAGACTTTTCAGTGGTGTTCAATGGTCTTCCTTAGAGGAGAAGCAGGAAGGGTAAACCGAATCCCAACCTCGTGCTGCTCTAGCAATGAATCCCACGTGACATTAGAGCTAAGAGTAAAAACGAAGCTGCAAGACAGCTGGGAGATGGCTGGACCGACACAGAGGTCCCCACCTGCTGTGAGCGGAGGGCGAGGGTGTGCGGCCCAGTGCAGCTAGAGGAGGGAGCCTGGTCGTGACAACACACAAAACCACCCGAGAGGCCGAAGCAGGAGAACATCTGCTTCGAGAAGCCTCGACTAGTGGCTTTTCTTTGTAATTTCTTAATAAAAATGTTTCAAGACCCAAGAGTAGGAACCAACAATCACTCGGCCACAGGAAAGCTCACATCTTTCCACGTTTTGCCGTTTGGTTCATCGCTCTTAGTTCTCAGGTCTCCAGACCTGTCCCATGAAATCAGCCCCGCAGCCCAACACTGCTCCATAGTTCAAACGACTGTTGGTACATTCATCATCGATCACTGTGTAACTAGTTACCCCGCACGGAGCAGCTTCGCGTGACAAACCTGGTCTCACAGCTGCTGGGGTGGGCTGGGGGTGCCTCCGGGCCGGCTGGGATGGGAGGTGGGCGGGGGCCCTCTCCCAGCACTTTCAAGGCCACTGTCTTCTGTTGAAAAAGCACTTTGTGTCTTTTTGTTGCTCTCTGAAGATAATGCACCATTTTTTCCTGGATGCTTTTAAATTTTCTATTTTCAGCAGTTCTGCTAGGATGTTCCTAGGTGATTTTCTTTTATTCGTGCTAATTAAATTCATAGAGCTTTCCCGGATCTGTGGCTTTTTGTCTTTCGTCGGTCTTTTAAAATTCTCGGCCAGTCCCGTGCACATGTGGCTCCCGCACCGGCCTCTCCCACACGTCTCTCTCTGGGGCGTCACCGGCACCTGCGCCAGGAACTCACTGTGTCCCAAACGCCTGGAGCTCTGCATTTTCACTCCGTTCCCCTCCACGCTCCCATCCGGGGCTTTTCTACGAACCCTCATGCGTCCTCTCTCTGCCGCGTGCTATGATCTGCTTTTCAACCCGTTTATTCCCATGTTCATTTCAGTCATTTTACACGTCGCTTCTGGAATGTCCATATGCTTCTCTTCCCTTAGGCTTCAATTCTCTGATGAAATTATATATTTTTCATTCACGTTCTCGAACGTATTGCTCGCATTTTAAGGTCCCTTCTAACTATGACAGTACCTGGTGACCTCTGGACGTAACGTCTGCTGTTTGCTCTCGGTTTACGTGATCCTTGGTTTGCACCCGGGAATCTTTAGTAAACGATGATCATTGTGAAGAAAACAGTGAGGCCCTGGAGGTTTTGTTCAGAGAGAATTTCTATTCTGTCGATCACACGGAGTCAGGCCCGCTCCTGGACGTGGCCAGGTGATGGGGTGCCAGGCGGCTTCCAGCTTTGGGAGGCCCTGCCTTCTGGCCTCTGGGGCATTGTCCTTCAGGCTTCAAGCCAAAAGTCTGGGGTGTTACCAGGGATCCTCACGGGCGATCTTTGAACTCTGGCTATTGTGACACTTCTGACACCGTTGCTTGGCTCCCCATCCCCCACCCCACCCCCCACCTCACTTCTTGTATAGGTCTTTTTCAGTTTCTCCAGACAATTCTCTCATGGTTTTAACAGCTTTACTGAGGCCTAATTGACACACAATAACTGCACATATTAAAATGTATAATTTGATACGTTTCTCTTTTGATTTCCTCTTGGACCCAAGGGTTATGCGATAAGTTTGATGAGTATTTACACCTATGAAACCATCAGCACATCAAGACAATGAGCTAAACGTGTCCCCCCGTCCCTTCCACGTCCGCATACCTGATATCGTTCATTTGTCTTCCGTCTTTTTTTCTTCTCGATCCGTCTAGAGGTTTGTCAATTTTACTGACCTTCTCAAAGGACCATATTTGGCTTATTGATTTCCTTTATTGTTTTTCTGCTTTCTATTTCACTGATTTCTACCCCGATCTTAATTACGTCCTTCCTTCTGCTTGCTTGGGGTTTGATTTTTCCCTTTCTTCTAGTTTCGTGAGATGGAAGATGTCACGTGAGGGCGCGTCTTGCTCATTTGCAGCATCCGGACGTTTCCGGGGAAGTGTCCCGCATCTCGCGACCCAGTTGTGTGACAGAACCCGGCCTGGTTCTGAATCCCAGACACGCCGCCTGTTTTGCGCCTGTGTCTGTTTTGCTTTCTGATCTGTGTCATGCCCGCCAGAATCTTCTCTTCCTCCTGGGGGATGGGCAATCTCCTAACCCGGGCGGGTTTCTACTCGTCTCTCCTCCCCCTCCGCACACCCAGGCAGTGGCTCCGGCCCACTGCCAGCCTCTCGGCCACACAGCACCAGCAGGACGGACCCCTGCGGCCTTCCGGCCTGCGGCCACACTTCCCTGTCTTGTGTCCCACGCTGCCGACACAAAACTGAAAATGGCTGTGTGGCTCAGTCCCTGTTTGCTCCAAACCGCGCCCGCCGCTCATTGATCTGGCACCAGGCATTTGGGGCGCCTCCGTCTGACCCCGCTTTTCTTCTTCGACTTCAGGTACCATGTTGCTTTCAGAATACCACAGTCATTTCTGCTAAGTGTAAAACATTAAAAAAATAAAGGAACCGTAAGGAAAACAAGAGACCATTTCTGTGTTAACCTGAATGGCGCCGACGTTGACGTCGGTCCCCAGCGCGGCTGTCACTGGTGTCGCTGCCGTGTCTTCTCCGGGACCGTCCTTCGCTGGCTTCTGTGTTAGGGGCTCACTGTTTTCCAACACCTAACTCAGGCTCTGGCCACAGTGACACAACTGCCATTGTGCGAAGCACAGAGGAGTATCACATGGGACACAGAGGTGCCCCTTGTTCTCGGGCCGCGGGGGCCGCCTCCTCCGTGCATTCCTCCTGAACCCGGGGCGTCTTTCCGCAGGAAGTCCTCACTTCCACGGCGCCGCGGGCGGGGAGCACCTTTCCGTGCTGGCGGCGCGGCACCAGCACGGCCATCCTGCCGCAAGCGGACGGGCCGCGGCGGCGTGGCGCAGCCACCAGCGCGTCCTGTTGCTAGCCTCCCCTCCCCCACACTCGGCCATGTGAAATGTCACCCACACATGTCTACTGACAATTCTCGTCTCACCTGCCAGACCTGCCGCTGTGCAGAGGGCTGCTCGGGGTCCCGCCCCCGAGAGCCACACCTGCGCCTCGCCTGCACTGCGCACGCCAGTGTGAGTGACCGAGGCGCGAGGTGTTCTCCTGAGTGAGGCCCGGGCCGGGCAGAGAATCGCGGGGCTTGTTTTAGCCTCCAGTTTCCGAAACGGTGACAATGAAGAAAACGGGCTCGCGTACTCACTGCGTTCGTGGGCCTCTGGCACCGCTCACGCTGTTTCCCACCTGGCCCTTGGAGCTGCTGCATCGATTTGCACGATTCTTCTCAATGTTCGAGATGCTTCCTGGGGAGACAGCACCCTCACAAGACGGCCTCCGTCTGCTGTGCGGTGCGGGTGGGGTGGGGGCCTTTGTCCTCATAGTTTTTAGACTGGACAAAGCCAGCCAGATGGCGCCCGGCGCCCAGTCGGCAGCCTGCCTGTCACCACGGGGTCCGACCGCAGCAGCCCATGTTGTTTTCTTGCACAATTTATGCGTGTGCATTGCAGAGTGAATGTGAAAAAAAGGTGAGCAAAAAGGAAAAACTAGGTCGACTGAGTCCCCACTGCAGAGAACTTCTTAACGCTCCAGGATCCGTCAGAAACTTCAGGCCTGTCCCCCGGCCTTGGGAAGAGGTGTTTCACATGTGTGACCGCTTACATGTGAATACGTGCTTCGCGGGTACATGCACGTACACACACGTCTCGTTAACCGAAGAGGATCGTATTGTGCGTTCCACATGCAGGCGCTCTTTGACGTGCCCTTTCTCACCGTGGCTGTGCCGGGGCTGCCCGTGGCCTGCAGGAGCGCCCGGAGCTGATGCCTTCTCAGGAGTCAACTTGGCATGGCCTCCAGGCGTGGGCTGCGCCTGCTGTGTCCAGAGACCTTGGGGTCACTGCCGGGCAAGGCCGCTGTGGGGCCTTCAGCTCCTCACCACCCCCCAGCAGATTCTCGGGGGGGGGGGCGGCCAACGCGCCTCCAGTGCACTGGCACCTCCCATGCAGCACCGACTCCGGGGTCCTGTGCCCAGTCCCCCCCGCCCCGGCAGTCTGACAGGCTAACGGGCATCTCCACATGTGGGCACCTGTCCCCACGCATCCAGCCCGTCCGTCACCCCCTGAAGCCTTTGGGCTGCCCTCCCCTGCTCCACAGTCCTCCCGGCCACTTGGAGGACACCTTACGTGCTCAGGACGTCGGCCCTTGGCCCCTAACGTATGTCCTTCCGATTGCACTGCAGCTTTACCGATGGTGGCTTTTCGGCCGTGGGGGCATTTGACATCTCCAGGTCCCAGGCGCAGCCCGGCTCCCAGCCAGCGGCGGCTCTCCCACATCTGGGGCCTGTGTCGTCGTCTGGGTTTCGTGTTGGTGTTTGACGCGAGGGCGGCTCAAACTTGGATTTCGTGCAAGCGGGCCTGAGAAGAGGCCGTGCGTCCTCCCGTCTCGGGTTCTTGCAGTGACATCATGTGGCTTCGGTCGTGGCCGTGTCGGAAGTCGCTGAGGTGCTGGTTAGGACGCTCCCCCTCCCTGCGAAGCATGGCAGCGGTGATGGCGACGATGACAGGGCTGCTGACGCGCTGCTCCTGGGCGCCAGCTCCGCCGTGCTTCGCGCCGTCGCTCATGGGCGGCGGGGCAGCCACTGGGGCCGCCGGGACCCGCGAGCGCGAGGGCGCAGGGCGGTTTCTCAGGCGCAGCCACGTAGTCATTTCTCCCAGCTGAACTTCCACGTGGGGTTCCAGGCTCGTGGTTTTAGTCAGGTCCCCAGAGAAACAACCAACAGGACAGACACATTGAAGGTCGTTTATCTTGAGGGGCGGGCTCTGCACCCATGGGGGCTGGGAAGCCCCACGATCTGCTGTCTTCAAGCTGGACCCCCAGGAAAGCTGGTGTTGTAATTCTCTCTGTGTCTGAAGGTCCAACATCCAGGGCACCCGAGGGTGCACATCCAAGTCCGAGGGCAGAGGAAGAGGTGATGCCCCGACTCAACGGGAGAGAGGAAAAGAATGGGGCGGATTCCTCCACCTTTGGTCCTGTTCAGGCCGCGACTGATTGGGTAAGGCCCACCACACGGGGGAGGGGCATCTTCTTTGCTGAGTCCACTGATTCAAACGCCGACCCACCTGGGGCCACCCAGAAATCATGTTTAACCTGTCTGGGCACCTGCGGCCAGTCCGGTTGACCCGCGGCACTCACCGTCACCCACCATCACCCTTTCGGCCCCACGGACGGGTGCGGCGCCACTGTCCACACACTCAAACACTGCTCCACAGCCCAGCCACACACACCCAGCTTCCGCCGGAAGGGGGTCTCCCTTCCGGGGGTCCTGGGTTCAGCTCTAAGTTGAGAGCTCTGTCCCCAGGGGAGAGGAGGGGCACGTGTCGGTGCCAACAGCTCTCTCTGTCCTCGTCCGCCGTTTAGACTGTCCCCTTATATCTTATAACTCACCACATTCTTAGCTCTGATTAGTTACAGCACTTTTCCGGGGTTTTCTCGGGATAGGATCAAATTCTGTTAATAAAGACAATATAACCTCCCCTTCCCGTAGCTCTTACTAATGTTCGAAGAACTAACTGACCGCTTCAGTGGGACGCCAGCAATGTTTTACGACATGTAGGGTGTTGGTCTGGCTGCCCTTAAACGGACATGCGGGCAAGCAGATTGTGATGTCCCCATAACCCGGGACACCAAACAGCCCCTGAGAGAGACATTTAAGGCAAAACGCTCACAGCGCGTTGTCAGGCGGGCAAACGTGGCATGCGGACTTTGATCCAGTCTTTTGGGGGAAGTAGGTGTGTGCATGGGAGGGGACAGTGGCCGCCACCCAAGCCGCCTGCGGCCTCTGGGCTCTGGGCCTGCAGCCCTCGGCCTCCCTCTGCCCTCGGCCTCCCTCTGCCCTCGGCCTCCCTCTGCCCTCGGCTTCCCTCTGCCCTCGGCTTCCCTCTGCCCTTGGCGTCACTCTGTGCCTCCAACGCCCCGCGGGGCACGGCCCGGCTCTCTGCAGACACAGCGCTGCCTGTGCGCGCGACACTCCGCCTCCGTTGCTTGCTGCTCAGGGACAAACCATCCTGAAGGGCAGTGGCTCAGAACAGTGGCACAAGAGGCGTCTCGACTGGACAGGGAGAAGGACACAGAATCGAAACGTAGAAAATCCTGAAGAGTTCGCACGGACACCCCCAGAACCACCGTGCGTTCACCCAGGGCTGGGCGATGGAACTCTGGGAGCACAGTCCAAACCCGAACTTCCCCCCGATGTGGAACTTCGCTCTTCGAAAGACACCATTACCGAAAAGAAAATACGAGCCACGGACGGGGAGAAAAATCTTTAGGAACCACACACCCGGCGAATGACGCCTGCGCAGAACACACACGGGATCTTCCGATTCGGGAAGAAGAATCCGAGCAACCCGGTTAAAGATCTGAAGAGACGTTTCGCCGCAGAAGAGACACGGGTGGCCAACAAGCGCGTGGACAGATGCTACAATCCATAGTCACGGAGGCACGAGCCAAACCACGGCCTGCGCCCCGCACCCGCCCGCGGGCCCCGCGCTGGCCCGGCGAGGCCGGAGCGCCGGGGGCGTGGGACCCGCAACCTTCCGCGTTTGGCGCAGCGCTCGGGGAGAGAGCCTGGCCGCTTCCTGAAGCCTGCGTTTCCTTAACCTCTGCTCTCAGGGGTCACCTTCCCCAGGCCCCGGCCTCTCCGCTGCCTGGAGCCCACCGCAGAACTGAAAGCACAGGGCCACGCGCGGGCGCCCACGTGCCTGCCGCCTGTCGTGGCGGCCCGCTCGCCACGGCCAGAACCCGGCAGCCGCGGAGCGCGCCAGCAAAGGGTGGGGTGCCAAGCGAGGGGGCCCCTCGGCCGCCACGAGCACAGTGGGTTCTGACACAGGGCTGCGCTCGCGAGGGGGCCGGACTCGCGGGGCCCCAGGCGGCCTGATTCCATGTGTGGGCAACGCCGGGAACAGGCACGTCTGTGGCCGCTAGGGACGGCGGGGGCGAGGGCAGGAGGTGACTGCAAACGTGCACGAGGGAATTTGGGGGTGTCACTAATGTTCCGAAATAGCGTCATGGAGACGGCCAGACAGCTCCCCGGGATTACTAAGGTTACTTAGTCGTATACTCCAAACGGGTGGGCTTCGCAGCATGTTAATTCCACCACAATGAAGCCGTTTAGACACCCCAGGGCAGCACGTACATTGTTCTGGAATCTGCATTTGATCAGGCCTCGGTGGCACCAGTTCTGCTCTCTGCCCCATGGGCCGAGCCGGGGTCCTCGGACGGGCCCTGCTGAATGAGCCTGCACAGTGGCACAGGGCCGGCCGCCAGTGGGGACACCAGCGTGTGACTTTGCCTGTGGCCCGGGCTTCCTCACGACACGTGGCTGGCTTTCCAAGAGCAAGTGGAGAGAGCAAGATTTAGTCAGCTCGGCTGCCCAGCAAAACGCCGCAGACTGGGTGCCTGAGACAGCAGACCCTCACTCCGCAGAATTCTGGAGGCTGGACGTCCAAGGTCGAGGTGCTGGCCGGTTCTGCTCCTGGCGAGGCCTCTCCCTGCCTTGCGGGCGGCCACCTTCTTGCTGCGGCCTTACTGGGAGGGTAGATCTTTCCTCTCCCTCTTCTTAAAAGGCCAGTCCTATCAGGTCAGGGCCCGCCCTCACGACCCCGTTTAACCCTAGTTACATCTTAAAGGTCCTGCCCTCAGAGAGAGCCACACTGGGGGCTGGGGCTTCAGTATCTGGATTTGCAGGGGACACGGTTCAGTCCACAGCAGGTGGGAGCTGAGTGCCTGTTCTGACCTTGCCCGAAACCCACGCGGGGTCACGTCCACCGCGGTGCCTCCTGGCCCAGAGCTGGCAGGGACTGCATGGCCCCTGGGGGAGGATCCCAGGGGCTGGGGGCCACCGGCTGATCCCAAGTCCAGACCTGGTGGTGGTCCTGCAGGCCGGACAGAGGTCACTATCTGTGCCGACACTGAGTGTGGGGTGGCAGAGCCCAGTGGTGCCTGCCTGGCTCCACGCGCTCCCAGTCCCTGTCCCTCGCTCCTGGCTACGGCTGCCGTCATCCTGGGGCCCGAGGCGAGGTCTTGGGTTAAGATGCAGTGTAACCCCGGGAGGGCCCTCTCCCCACGGGCTCGCTCAGGAAAAACAACAAGGCTGCCACCTGTCCTGCCGCGTCTCAGAACCTCGGTGCTTTGCTCCAGGGTACGGAGCACCTGCAACCGAGTTTCATGCTTAAAAGAAATCGGTTTCCTACCCCTGAAAGGCTGTGTTTGCGGGGGACAGACATCCGGAACTCTAACACCCACAGCACGGTGGGGCCCGCGGCAGGGGCAGGGGTCCCACTGCCAAGTTCCTGGGACATGAGCCCCTCGGGTGTTGTCTTCGAGAAGTCTGTCGATAAACAAAACGATAAATCAAGCAACACGTTGTCTGCCAATTTCCATGGTGCTATAGTCCAGCTCCTGCCACCCTCAGGCTGCCTGGGCGACGCCCAAATGTAGAGCTGGGAGGTGTCAAGCGGCACCCGCCCTGCAGCCAGCGCAGACATGCCGCCCTAGAGAGCACAGGTCCTTGGCGAGTCTCGGACGCTCAGGAGTGGGGTCGTGTGTTCATTACCTTTATTTTCACACCGTTTATCTGGTCGTAAATTTATATCACTTGATTTTTAATAGTGGAATGGGGGTTGTATCTTTTGCAGATGTTTCTATTAGTTGTTTTTCATTGCTGATTTGCAAGAGCTGTTTCATGTGTTACGAAATTAGTCTTGATATATCTGTTGCAATCCCTCCCTCCCCGTTTGAGGTCCTTTGGCTTTTTTTTTAAGAACACAGATACAATTATTAATCTTATCCTTTAGGACTTTATGGTTTGCTTGAAAAAGCCCTCCTCGCTCCAAAATGATAAACCATTTTTCCAGTTTTTTTCTAGAGCTTTTCTAGTTTCATATTTCATGATTAAATTCCTGCTCCATCTGGAATTTATTTTGCTGTAAGAGTGAAGTAAAGATTCAGTTAAAAGCAAAACAAAAAAAAGCCGAGCCCATCGTCCCAGCGCCTGACGATTCGGGTCCATTCCGGACCATCAGCTTCGCCGCGTTCATCTGTGCCGAGTGACAGCTGTCGTGTCATCCTCGTGATGGACGTGGCCCTTCCTTCCGCACCGTTCTGTCGCTAAAGCGTGCTCGCCACGTGCGTGCTCAGGTGTGGTTTTCCAGAAACGCTGACTGGGCCGTTTCCACATCAGCGCCCTGTCGCGGGTCACGGGGCAGATGCGCGTCGAAGGAGTGGGCTGACGTCTTCTCTTCCCCTAAGTAGGATTTCCGCATTCCCTAACTTCTTAAGTTTGTTCCCAGGTATTTTCTTTTCTTCTGCTGTTCTAAAACGGGTCTCACGTTGCACGTGACTCACTACCTGCTGGTGGTTGGAGCAGCGGCCGCCGCGCCTCCGGCCCAGCAGCTCTGTGACTTCTCCCTCATTCACTCGGCCGCTCGACAGACGTGCGAGGACCATTCCTGACACCTCGCGGGGCCCCTGAATGGACCGCTCCCTCGTCTCCGGGCTGCAGGCTGTCAGCCGCCTGTGCTGGCCGGGGCCCCTGGGAAAGTCCCAGCTCTGTGGAGGAGACCCCTTCATGCTGCCGCCTCCCGCCAGGTTCCCACGACGCGCCGACCCCAGCCCTCCCCCGCGCTGTCTGGCCCCCCATTCCCGCACCCCGCGGGAGGGCGCGCTCGTTTGGCCGTCTTTATCTGTCAACACGACGTCATTAGTGTGCCCGTTAGCGGTGTCGTCGCCCCCTCCTGGGTCTCGCCCTCGCCCTCTCACCTTTCACCTCCCCAGTCGTCCCTGGCGCAGCAGCCGCCACTTGTGTCTGCATCTCACGGCCTCGTCCAGTCCTGCTGGCTCTCCCTCCAAATCCACCGCCCGCAGCCGCGCCCCACCCCGTCCCTGCCTCCACCTCCGTCCGCGCTTCCCACGGGTGTCGCATCCCCTTTGCCCACCCCCCGCGGACGGTTCGCCCCCGGAAGACCAGGGGTGCTTTAGAAGCAGGAGGCAGGCGCTCTCCCGCAGCCGCAGCCGGGGTCCCCCAGAGCTCACGCGGACCGAGAGCGGAGCCCCCGGCCGTGCCGACGGGCTCCTCCCCACACACCGCGGCCGCGGCTGCGCCTGCGCCCCTGGCTCTCGTCCCTTCTCCAGCGGGACAGGCCCAGGTCTGGCCGTGGGACCCCCGCGCTCTGCTCTGCTCGCCTGCGCGGAGCGCTCTGCCGCGGGGGGTCCCAGGGGAGGCGCGGCCTCCGCCGTGTTTTCTTCTGAGCCAGGACCGGGAGCCGGTGCCTGTGACAGACCTGCGCACGCGTCTCCGCTCTTGACGTCCCGCGTCTGTCAGGGCCGCGTCTGTCTCGTTCCTCCAGGCTTGTCTTCCGTTTCCCCGACTCTGTCTTCAGCTGCATCTGATTTATTTTAACCCGTCCACGGAACCTGACAAACTTTGAGTTACGCTTTTTAAAAATTATTTATAGACATTCTCTTAGGTTTCCGGTTTTGAAATCTGCCTGGTTTGGGTGTTCACGCCATCTTATTCTCCCTCGTGTTTATTTCGAGTCTGCTTTTTCTTTGTCTGTGGGGAGTTAACTCCAGCATCTGATGCCCTTCGCCCCTGATTCACCCACCTCTAGCCCATAGTGGCCGGTTTCCTTTGGTGTCACCATACCCTGCCTGGGTGCCTCTCTCTGTGGCGATCCCCGCAGTCTGAAGTGAAAGGGGGACCCCCCCCCCGGTGGATTTGTGCTGCTCCCACCAGCCACCCCGGGCTCTCCTAACCTGGAACTCTGGGTAATGTCTTGGCTTAGGGTCCCAAGACCACACAAAGAGTAGGGATTTTCAATGAAAACCAGGCTGAGGGCAGGCGCGATCTGAACTCTTGGGGAATACTTTGCCTCTCCCGCACCCAAGCCGGCAGACGCCCTTGCCCGGGCCGCCGGGGCCAGCGCGGCCCTTCCCTGTGGCTGGCTCCTCGCTGTCCTCCAGTCCTCAGCTCAGGCGCCGTGTTCCGCAAGCTCAGTCCCACACCCTAGTTTATTCCATTCTCTGAAAGTGTGACATTCGCTGGGTCATTTGGCCTGTTCACATTCTCTCTCCAGAGGGCAAGAACCGTGTCCTGCCTTTCCCCCGCTGTGTTCCCAGGGTTTGAAACTGGCTTGATAATCATGTATTAAAGGAATGAATGAACAAATGTTTGAACTTTTCGACTCAACTCTCGAGGGCCACCTGGGCTGTTTTCCTTGGGCAGCTCCCGAAAGAATTTCTAGCTCCTGTAGCGGTCCGTCGGCAGCAGTGGTTAATGGGCGCCTGCTCCACACTAGCCACATAGCGGGGCACCCCGGGAGATGCCCACTCCTGCCTTGTCTCCCGAAGTGCAGGCTCTAGTCGGGAGTGGACAAGTGAATAAGACACGCAGGCACCTGAGAGATAGGTTGCTGCCAGCATCTTCAAGATGAGGCCATCCACCCCACGGTTCTCGTACCGAACACCCAGGGCCCTGTCCCACCCTCACAGAGTGTCTCTGACATGCCCTGGGGTGGGGCGCCCCGCGGCCATTCTGCTCCTACTTGCCTCGCACCAGGTGGCTGTCTGGATTCCTGATCACAGCCGCTCCTTTCCCATGACAGGGCTGACCCCCCGGCCGCTGCTCACGATGTGCCCTGCTGGCTGCACAGCTTCAGGCCCTTCCCCGGTGATGGTGGCTCAGCCCCACGATGCGCCCCACCCACGGGAGTGGACATCACAGAGACCACATCCAGGGGATTCTGAGGCTCTGTGCCTGTTCCAGGAGCTTGGGCTGGACAGGGACATTTTCCACCCAGGGTGGCTTCCTCAGTCCTGCCCCAAACGGAAGAGGAGGCACTGCAGACCTGTGGGCTGGAGCACGCTGGAGCCATCAGCTGGCCAGTGCCCAGGCTTTACAGGAGGCTCTGGCCGCTCACCTGACCAGCTGGAGCCACTCCAAGGGCGAAAGCATAGAGGAGCACACCGGCCTCCCCAGGTAAGCATGGCAGGAGGCAGAGCCAGCATGCCCTCTTCCATCTGCCCTGCTATACGTGCGTGAAGACACTACCCCGTCCCCTCGCCGCTGGGAGGGGAGCTTCCTGTGGGCGAGAGCCCTAACACCCCCTCACGGGGGGTGGGGGTGCGTTATCTTAACGCAGGCTGGGTAGATGAAGGAGTTGCCAGATTCGGAACCGCGGGTGGAGGGACCCCCCAGCGGTGATGGGCGGGGGCCAGATAGGGGCTGCAAGGCTGCACCTCCTCCCATCCTCCAGGAGTTGGCGCTTCAACGTGACGGAGGTCCCACTGCGCCACTGCGAAATCCCACGCTTCAATTCGTTTAAAAACCCGTCCGTGTCTCAGCAGATTTTCAGGGTGCCCTCCTGGGACGCCGGGGCTCTGGACAACCCTCTCCTCGGGGTTCTCTCCCCAGCTACGCTCAACCACCCCTGTTGTCCCAAGTGGTCCTTCTTGAACTAAGTTCCTGCTTTAAAGAAAGAGCCATCAGAAAGAACGTGGCCTGAACGTCTGGGGGTGCGTGTCACCCCATGCCGGCCTCTTCTGCAGGGGTGCCCTCCAGCTCTCAGGGCACTCATCCTGGGCACACAGCCCGATGAGACGGGGTGGGGCAGGAATTGAGAGTGGGGAAGCGGTGGATGGACACAGCCGTTTAACAGCACACAGGCTGACAACGCAAGTAAGAGGTTCTGGCAAGAAAGGGTAAATGACCACCGAAGTGACTGACGTCTGTGCCATGCAGAAAATGTGCAACGTGGAGCAGGCCCAACCTCATTGCCGCCAGCATTTTGGTGTGCACGTGGTCCCTTAGAAAAAGTGGACACGCCAGGGCCGGGGTCTCGCGGAAGGATTTAAGCCTGTCCACCGCAGCGCGGGCGGCTCTGCGCCGCTGTGTGGGCCCACGCTCGGGCTCCCCATGAGCCGCTGCATAACCTCCTGTGCCTCAGTTTCCTCAATCGTCAGATGGGGATGGGACAGGGCTATGTGCTTCAAAGGCTCAGGACCGTGCCTGGGGCGGAGGCGGGGCGCAGCTGTGCCGCGGCTTTCGGCCGGTGCCGAGTCCCCCCACCCCCCCGTGCGCGGCTTAGCCACCCCACATTTCCTCGCTTGACCCCGAGTTGTACTCTCCACCGGGCGAGAAGCTGGCGCACACAGGCACGGTGTCAGGCGCCCATTCATCTAACTGCACCTCGCGCTGTCCCGCAGTGCGGCCACTGCCAGCGGCTGGTCAATGGGTGTCTGTCTTCTGCCCTGCCAAAGAGAGCCCTGTCCTCTGGGGACTGCTACCCGCTCTACTGCCCGTCTCATAGGTACGAGACACACAGGTGGCTCGCCTGGTACTGTAAGACAATATCTAGTCAGCTGGTCGAGGGCGGGCAGACCCTCGTGTCTTGGGCAGTACCACCCAGAGGAGCTGGAACACGTGGGAACACAGACCCTCTT
>NW_024346819.1:1023443-1029185 GCF_902729225.1 Pteropus medius
GCGCGTCCCGGGCGCGCGGGGCGGGGGGGCGCGGGGTGGGGCGGGGCGGCCGCAGCCTGGTCGCCGCCCGCGGGCCTGTCCACCGCCCGCCCGGCCGTCCCCGCCGCCCGGCCGCCATGTGACCGCGCCACCGCCCTCCGCGCGCCCGGCCCGCCCGCCGCCTGCCGCCGCCGCGTGTCCGCGGCCCGGCCGCAGCCCAGGCCGCCGAGGAGCGGGGGGCCGGCGCCATGGCCGAGCGGGGCCGCCTGGGCCTGGCCGGCGCGCCCGCCGCGCTCAACACGCCGGTGCCCATGAACCTGTTCGCCACCTGGGAGGTGGACGGCTCCAGCCCCAGCTGCGTGCCCAGGTACGCCGCCGCTCGGCCGGCCGCTTTGTTCCCGCGCGCACCTGCCGGCCGCCCGGGGCCGTCCATCGGGACGGTCCACCCGGGACCGGCCACCCGGGGTCCGCACCCGGGACCGCTCACACAGGATCCCATCCGGGACTTCGCGCCCGGGGCCGTGGTGTTTGCGCCCCACTTTCGGCACGCGCACGCGTTCCCTGGGAGCACCCCTTGACGCGTGCAGGGTCCCCGCGGTCCCCATCTCCCGGGCGCTCACCTGGTTGGCTCCCAGCAGGCGTCCCTGCACCTGCTTACTGATGCGGTGCTGGTGGAGTTGACCTAGGGTGTCGCCTCTCCACCGGGTACCACAGATTCCCTTTTGCGTCTGGCCGCACTGTGAAGTCCGAGAGGCCTGGAAGCGACCCCTAGGGCACGCAGTGTTCTGAGGACACGCAGACCCGGGACCGCGGTTGTGCTCCATCGAGCACACACCTGTGTTGCTGGGCCTGGGGGGGTCCAGCACTTCCTCCCCTGTCCCCGTGGGGGTCACGGCCCCTTCCTGCTTGCCCCCCCCTTTCTGATTTAGACACATCTGCTTGTACATAAACACTGCTGTTTGCATCATGCTGTTAATTTTGCCAACGCAAAAGACACTGCCCTCCCACTTGGTGGGGAAGCCCCATCGCGCAGGGGGAGCAGGGGGAGCAGCTGGACGCGGAAGCCAGAGCCAGGGCTGCGGTGGGCCGCGTCTGACGCGACTCCCAGCTTCCGCATGCCTGCCAGCTCGATGCCGCGCTGGTCTCTGCGTTGCGTTGCGGTGCGGTGCTCCCTGCTGTGTCCACACCAGGGCCCACCTGGGCCAGCCGGGGCCGGCGGGGTGGGGGGGGGAGGGCTGCGGAGAAGAGTGGTCCCTGGGGAAACCTGTTGGCGGGTGGGACCTCGGGAGCGCCACTCAGCACAGCCAGTGGCCGGTGTGCACCAAGGGGCTGTGCCCCCTGCCGTGGCTCCTTCGGCAGGTGTCACTGAGTGAGGTGTTGGGGGCGCAGCATGGACATCGAGGTTTGCCCCTCCCCCCCCAGGCGCGCTGGGCTGGGAGTGCAGGGCCCTGGCTGTGCCCAGCGGAAGGAGGGGCGCGACTCCCACCCTATGTGGGCCCTAAAGCCGAGTCAGCAGTGTCCCCCCCTGCCTAGCCCCCTCTGGGTTCCGGAGAAGATGGCCCTTTCATGTAGGTCCACTCACACGAGAGTGGCCGGGTCTCACAGCCTGGGGACCCTCCTGCCCCAGGCCAAGCACCCTCTGGACCTCTTGCCCGTCAGAACTGCCCTAGCCTGTGCTTGCCCCCCTGCTGGCCACATGTCCCCAGACAGTACAGAGTGTACCCTGCCTTTGCTGTGCTTCTTCAGTGGCTTCCCAGGACGCCTCGAAAGACCACTGAAGTTTCACACGGGGGTGGGGGGGTGTATGTGACATGAGAGGCCAGCCAAGCAGGGCTGCACAGTGTCCTGTCAGCCCCCTGTGGAGCTGCTCCACGAAGCCCACTCTGGTGTGTGTGCGGGGTGGTCATGGGGTGGGATGTGGGGGCCTGGGTGTCTGGGAGCCACCGTCAGGGTGGGAGGTGCGGCGTGCATGGCAGATGACAGAACCTGGGCTCTGGTGAGGGTCCCTCCCTGTCCCTAGAGGCCTGCGGGCCCCGCTTCCCCTGCCGAACGTGTGTCCTGCCAGGCCGGCCTCGCAGGCTCGCGTCGGGCCACGCAGAGGACGGGTCACGTTGCCTCTGCTCTTGGCTTTGCCTGGTCCTCGAGTTTCCCAGCGGTCTCCGTGCTGGTGGCTGTCACTGCTCCCTGATGACCCCGTCAGACGGCGGCGTCTCTGCTCTGTCAAGACCTCTGGCTTGTTTCCAGGTTGGGGACAGTCACGCTTGCGCTGGCTGGCGTTCCCGTCTCTACCCTGTCCCGTGCGTGGGTCACCTGTTGGTGGGCCGGCCTGTCACGGGCATGTGCCGGCTGTCCGGGACGTTCGGGGTGTGTGCTCGGCGTTACTGCCGGTGGCTTCCCAGAGTGCTGCCGGCTCGGCCAGCCAGCCGCCCCGGCCTCGCCAATCCCCCCACCGTGCCCCTTAGCATGGCCACAGCTTTTCGTTTTTGCCAACCTGGTGGGCGTGAGATGGTATTGTGTTTTAATGTGAATTTCTCTGACTCTAACGCAGGCCGTTTGTACTTCCCCGTCAGCAAAATTCCTCTTCCTTTCCTGTGCCAAGCCCCCTCCCCCGAGTTTCTGCAGCAGCTTCAGGGCGCTAGCCCTGGGTCGGCCAGACGGGGGACCCCCTTCGACGGTGCACGCTTCTGGGCTGTGTGTGGCGTCGGCCTCCGTCTTTCCTGTCGGGGCGGCCGGGAGCTCGTGCCAGGCAGCAGGGCAGTGACGCGGGAGGGCTCGGCGTCGTCCACGTCCTCCAGGTGACACAGCGCTCTTCCTCCCGCTGGCCTGAGCCGCGTCTGCCGTGCCCGTGGCCGGGACCCCCAGAGGGCCTCGTGTCCCGGGCTCCAGCAGGGCCTGGGCACGTTAGACCCTGCACGCCTTAGCCGTTTTTCCTCTTGGCGTTCGCGACTTAGTGGCCGAAGCTCCCGCAGTCAGACGTGCGTCCCCGTGCTCGCTGTCCTCGGCTCCTCGGCCGTCTGGGGGGCCGCGGGGGCCGGTTCGCACTCGCGGAGGGTCTTCAGTGGGAGGTGTGAGTTTTGACAGCTGCCTACGGTGTCGGTGACACGTGGGGCTCGGGGCTGCTTCTCTGCCACGACCCTGGCCTCGGAGGGACAGGCCACCCTCTGTTTAAACCTGCCTCTGGTGGCGGGCGATTTGTTGGTCCCCAGAGTAGGGTGGTCGTGTGACCATCGAGGTATAGGCCGTGGGGACGTCTTTTTACTTCGGCAGTCACTGGCCACAGCGGGGCCGGTGGGTGTCAGCTTCGTAAGAAACTGCCAGCTTCCTGAAGCGGCAGCACCACCTCCACGGCCACCAGCTGAGCTGCCTTCCGCGTCGCCGTCTTCAGTTGTAGCCACTCGAACGGCCGTGCACTGATTTTGCCTGGCTTTCGTTCTGTGCCTGTGGTGACCGTGACCAGCCGCCTCTTCCGCTGGTGGCACTGTGTGGCAGATGCGTCGGAGGCTTTGCTGGTAGAAACCACCCCTCGCCCTCGGGAGGGCGGCAGTGGCCAGGGCTCGTGGGCTTGCTGTGGGGACACGCGCCTCGGACCGCGTCCATGTCTGGGCTCTGTGAGCACCCCCACGTCTGCCAGTGTGCCGCCAGGGCCCCTCGGGACGAGCTGAGGGCCGCTTCCTCTTTGGCCATCTCGTCTCGTGGTGGCCTCCGTGTAGCACTGGAGTGCTTGCCCCTGGTTGCTCCTGGACTGTTCGGGAGAAGTGACGCACCTCGCAGCCTGAGCTGGGGTGGCTTTGTGAGACGGTTGCTCACGATTCACTCTCTTTGATGGTTGTAGGACACTTTCTTTGCCCCTTTGGGTTAGTTTCGGAAAAGTATTTTTTCAGGGAATTTGCCCATTGTGTTCAGATTTTCAAGGTTATTGGCCTAAAGGCATTTCATACTATTCTTTTGGTTTCTTTTTGATGTCTGCAGGATCTGCGTCCCTGTCCCCTTTAGTTCCTTGGGTTGACTCTTGGTGCAGATGGACACGCACACTGACCTGTCTCACTAGGGGCTCATCGGTTTTGTAAAATGAAATTAGTTCTCACCTTTGCTGCCGTCCGTGGCGCTCCAGGTTTACTGTGCTGTTCTCGTTCTCGTTTCTTAAGGTCCATAGCGCCTTATTTTTCTTTCCTTTCACGTACACAGTTGTAGCTACAAAATAAGTAACTCTTTAGCTATGTCTGACCAACTTTTATATGCAGAATTGTTCAGTTTAAAATGTTTTCAACGTCTCCATCATTCTTTCTTTAACGTGGTAGATATTTTAAAGTTTCTAGGGACTTTTCCATCGTCAAATTTGTTTCTTCTCTTTTTCTATCGTTCGTGTCTCACTTAGTCATGTTGAGGTTGGAGAAGGTGGTGGACGTGGCACCCGGTCCTTATGATGTTCTGGAACTTGCTGTGGCCCACGTGGTGGCCGGCTGCCTGCGGGCCTGTTCGTGCGGGAAGGGATGTGTCTGGCGCTGGGCGTGTGCGCTGCGCTGCTGCTCCCCCAGGCCCTGCCACTGGAGCGCGTCCCCTCCTTGGGCACGACGAGTCCCGTCCAGGCTGGGCCTCCAAGCTGCCGGCCTCTTTGGGAACTGGCCCGCCTTGTCTCGCCCACTGGGCCGGGCAGTGTGGACTGCGGGCCGTGAGAGCAGAGTGTGTGCGAGCGGCCGGCCCAGTGCCTGTGCCCGTCGGCTCCCGTGGGCCGCTGGACAGTGGTGCCGAAACGGGCACGTGGAGCCCGGAGAGGCTAGCCTCCCCCGCCCGGAGCGCGGCGTCGGGGGTGTGGCCCCAGCCTGGGGGGACTGCGCCAAGGGCCATCGCACGCAGTGAGAAGGTCATTCACCCTCAGGGCCAGCTTTCTGGGAGTGGCGGTCCGTGTGTACAGCGTCTCCTGGGACGCCGCTCTCGGCTGCCCGGGAGGGTGCGCCCCGCTCTGCGCCTGTGGGCGGGGCAGCGGTGCTGGCCAGGAGGCCCCTGGGCGCACGCGCAGGCAGCCGCTGGGCTGTGGGGCTCAAGGCTGGGCCGGGGCCTGGGCCCCCTAGTGGGAGGCGCAGGGAGCGGCTTCCTGCGCTGGGGCTCCCGGTGGGCTTCGGTTTCCCCACCCGAGCACCACTGGCTGGACGCGGCACCTGCGGACACGCCGACGGGGCCCAGCCCGTGGTGGGCGGGCCTTCCTGCCCCGCGGCGGCCGGGGTCGGTGGGCGAGCTCCGGCCGTGCAGGCCTGGCCTGGTTCTGGACTCTGGTGCCTGCCCCTGGGACGCTGCCGTCCCCTCCTGGTCAGCTCTCCGGGGGCTGGTTCTGGGTGGCTCTGGCCCTGCCGCCCGCTTCACTCGCCCCCACTCCTTCAGGCTCGAGCTGGTGCAGTACAACTTAATGTTGTCACACTCTGGTGCTAATGGGCATTGGCGGCCACCTGGGCCGCATCCTCCGCCCTCCATGCTGGCCTGGCCCCGCTGGGAGGGAGACACTCCTAACTGCAGCCTGCGGGGCAGCGCACGAGGGGCAGCTCGTGAGCTGCGGGCAGGCCTGGGGCCTGAGGCAGGAGCCAGGAGCGAGGAGCGGGCGGCCCTGAGGCCGGGCGCGGCTGGCCTGGGGCCCCACTCTGGCGCCCAGTGAGCCCCTGGGAGGAAGGAGAGCTCAGAGGAGGCTGAGGGCCTGGTGGCGGCAGGACAGGTGTGCGTCTGGGCCAGTCAGCACTGGCCGAGGACGGCCTCTTGGGCTGGTGGGCATGGGAC
>NW_024346819.1:1029424-1036353 GCF_902729225.1 Pteropus medius
CAGTGGAGAAGTGGGGTGGGCTGGGGCCCCACGAAGCCCAGGTCTGTTTGTGGGAAAGAGGGAGGAGGGGAGGGCTTCTGGAAGCTTCTCCTCAGGAGTCCTTTTCCAGGTGAGGCCCCGGGGGAGGGGATGCCGTGCTGCCTGCTTTGCTGCGGTGCAGGCCCTGGTGACCAGCGCCGCCAGCTGGGCCAGCCACATCTCTCTGGATGTCCAGGGCGGCTGGTGCTTCCTAGGTCACCACTGGCTGTGGAGATTGATCGAGTTTTTTTATTAGCTTCTCCAAGAAATCCGTTTTCTGGTCCATTGATATTACCGATTTGCTTAAGAAGCGAGGTCTCCCAGCACCGACGAGCCCGTGTGTCCGCCAGCGGAGGCGGAGGGGGCTTGGGGAGGCGCCCTCCCTGGGCCCTCAGGTTCAGGGCCCTGCATGGGGGTCCAGCACGCACGCGCCTCCCGCCCGGCCCCACGGTGCACCCTCTGCTGTTCTGCCGCCCGGGCCATTGGTGGGAGGCGGTGCCCTCGGCACTTGTGTGACTCTGTCCTGTGTCCTCTGGGGTTTTGCGGGTTTGTGCTCAGCCTACTCGTGGTTCCGGGGGGGGACGTATTCTCCCCGGTTCAGGTCCGTCTTTGGATTCGGGCTGTGGGGGTGTGAATTTATTACCGATGTCACTTATCCTTCTTGGGACTGTGTGTTTGCTGCACACGGGCATTCGTGTTTCCTCGTTTTGGAAGAGTCCTCGTCCGGAGTCTGCTCAGATGTCACGTGTCCCCATCCTGGAGGGCCACACCCTGCAGCGGGTCCAGTGCAGACGGCTCGCTCTGAGGCCCCCAGAGCCCTGTGCTAGGGCCACAGGTGCAGCGTCCCCCTGGGGGACTGCGGGAGTCCCACGCCTGGCCCACGAATCCTTGTCACGGAGCACACGGGGTTTGCAGCTACCCCTGTGCCATGGCGTCAGTGGGCAGAGGGGGATGGGTGGGCTGTCCGGGGCTCCCTGTGCGGCCAGGCCCCGGGCTGGGACACCTGGGGCCCCAGCCGCGTCGGCTCTCCTGGCCTGTGGCAGCCGGGACGGGCTCTGCGACAGCCCTCTGCTGGTGGCCTCCGAGGCCGCCGGCTCTTCCTCAGTGGGGAACCTGCAGGAGGCCACGTGACACAAATGGGCTGTAGGTGGCGGGTTCCGAAGGCTGTGTCCCTGCTGGACAGCAAGTCCACCCTCCCACCCTGTAGCCCCTGCAGCCCAGAGGGGGGGTCGCGACCCCCTTGCGGAGGAGAAGCCCCCCAGACGCGCCCTCTCCGCTTCCGTCCGCGTCCCAGGCGTGGGTCCCTTGGGCTTGGATGTGGGGAGGGTGCTGCTGTGCCCCAAGGGCCAGCCTTTGGCTCCCACGCATGGGGGAGGAGCAGGGAGCACTGGTGCCGCTTGTGGGTCCCCCCGATCTGTCATGCTGGGGTTAGGTAGGGTTCAGCACACGGGCTTGGGGAGCATGATTCTGCCTACAGCACCCACTGTGCCCCAGCATTTCAGGGGACACCCACGGCTTCCTCGCACAGGCTCTCGGAGCTCACGCGTTCCTGCGCCCTCGCCCTCAGCCCGGCCTCGTGGCCGCTCGCCTGCACGGAGGCCGAGGCCAGCAGAGCCGCGCGCAGGGGGCCTGCAGCCCGTGCGCTGGGCGGGGCTCCGGGCGAGGGCGCGCGCTGAGCCGGACACGGGGCTGGCTCGGGCCTCGCAGACCAAGTGACGCTGGGCGCAGACAGACGGCGCTGCCCTGTCCCCGCTACGCCTCCCGTGCCCCTCCGCGTCCGACAGTCGGGACACCTGATGTCGCCCAGTCAGCCGTGCCCACGAGGGCAGCTCCGGGAGGCTGCCCGTCCTAGTGCCCCACGGTGGCTTTGCCTGCTCCTGCCTCCCTCGCCGAGCCTGCCCGTCATGAGGACTGTGCCGGGCTGGGGGGGTCTTTGCCAAGAGCGGCCTGGCTCCTTGCCAGCGTGGCCGCGACGGGCCTGGGACAGGCTGGACCGCGGGCAGGGCCAGGGCGTGCTCTCTGACCCCTTGGGAGGGCCGACTGTTAACAGCCAGGAAAGGGGGACCTGCTTCCAGGCCGCACCCCTCCCCACCCTGCCCCCTGCCTGCAGGAACTCGGGGAGGGGACAGGAGGGGGCAGATTTTTCAGAGGCCAGAGGAAGGCCACCACCCGCCCCATGCCCTGCCCAAGTCACCTGAACCACAGAGCTGGCCAGCCCGTCGCTGGGTCCCTGGATTCTGCTGTGGCAGGTCCAGGCTGCAGCCATGCTGGGCCACGTGGCCAACTGAGGTGCGCTGAGGCTCCCCGGCCCACACCCCTGTCCCTGGTGGCCAGCGCTGTCCTTTGCACCGAGCTTCCCAGCGGGGCCTGTGCTACTTCTGATGACATAAAGCCCCCCTCGAGGGGGTTCTCACTTCCAGGGGAGCCCCGGACAGGGGTCTTGCCTGCCAGGGACAGTGTGGGGCTCCCCGAAGCTGCTGGAGAGGTCACCTGCAAGCCCAGGATGCAAGGCTGAAGGCGACTTCTGGGGTCCCTGGGTCACCAAGGCAGAGGACGCAGGCTCAGGGCAGGGCTCTCCCGATGGCTGGGGCCAGGACGGACGATGTCCCTGTGTCTTGGCCTTGTTGCCGGCCGGCCGGCGCTGAGGCGGTGTGTTTTCCCGCATCGTCTGCACAGCCCTGACCCCCGCAGACACTCCCTGCAGGGGCCCAGCTGGCATGGCTTCCGGTGGGCGCCCGGCTCCCCCTTTCCACAGCCATGTTGGGGCCTCTGGCCCCAGCACCCCTGCCACGGCCCTCAGGAGCCCCCTGTGCCCCAGCCCCACCCGGGGGGTGGACCTCTGCCGGGCCCCTTCCGGGGCATCCCAGTCCCGGGGGACGAAGCCCCTGGCTGTGCTCGCATCGGCTCCTGCAGGGGCCGTCCGGACCCCACACATGACCGGGAGGGACACTGAGAAGGCACCGCTGACCTGTCCTGAGCAGCAGGAAGCAGCCGCGTCCAGATGAGACTGGGGCACCAGAGGAAGCCGAGCTGGCAGCCACTCCAGGCTGCCCGGAGGGGTGACCGGTGTTCCGGATGCGGGTGGAGCCCCAGGCCGCCCCTTCTGCAGAGCGGGGCAGGACAATGCCCAGGCCGTGCTTCTCTGCTGCTGGACGGCCGTCCAGGGAAACGTGTTGGGCGGCCTGCTGCTGTCCGGGCCTCGCATGCTGCGCCCTCGCCACGCGGACCTCGAGCAGGCCAGGCACTGGCGGGGACCTCCCGGGCGCGAGCGGGTGCCGCTCTGTCTCACCCTGGGCCTGCTCCGGGAGGTCGGAGCATGGGGGCCACCTGGCCAGCTGCCCCCGCAAAGCCCCGGCTCCCACTAGGACAGACAGACGATGGCACAGATAGGGGTCAGCCCTGGGAACAGAAGACCCTTAGTTTTCCCTTCCACAAGACACGTGGTCCCCACGCTGGGGCCCCAGCGGCATGGCCCGAATGTCCCCGTGTGCCTGGAGGAAACGAGACGTCGGCATTCTCACAGGGCCAGTTGGAAACTCATCGGCTCTCCTTGCCCACGGCCTTGCGCTGCCGTGGGGGGCGGACTGGGCCTGGTCAGGGCCCCGGCCAACTCCCAGCTGGGCATCGCTGGCGGGACCGTGAAGTGGGCAGCTGCTCTGGACAGCAGTCTGCAGCCCCTGAAGGTTGCGCAGGGTCACCACGTGGCCCAGCCAGCCACTTTTCCAAAAAAATGAGAGCAGGGGTCACACAAAAGCCTGCACGCGAATGTTCAGAGTGGCTTTGCACAGCCGCCCAAGGCCGCAGCCAGCCCAGGCGTCCATCGGCGGGTGAGCGCGTGGACAGACGTGCTCGCCGGAAGGGAGTGTCACTCAGCCTGAAGCCGGGAAGAAGCCCTGACACGCCGTGGTGCGCGAGTGTGGAGAGCGTGCTGCTCGGGGGCGAAGCGGGCGCCGGCTTCAGGGCCCGGCGTGGGGCTGGGGGGGGCGCAGGGCGTCCTGGTGGGTGAGTGAATACCCCGGAGTTCGAGAGCAGGGCTTCTTGACATTCGGACGTACCGAGTGCCACCCAGTTGTACACGTTGAAATGGTCGAAACGGCCAATTTTATGTGATGTGCTTTTTACCACAATAAAAATGTTTCAAGAAGGGGCAGCAGAGACAACTCTAGGTTTGAGGACACCAGCCAGGCAGGCAGGTGGGTGTGCGGTGTGGCCCGCTTGGAACCTGGGCTGCAGTTGGCAGGAGGGTGCCCAGAATGGCAGGTTGACAGGTTGGGGGTCGTCTGCTGGGCGGCAGGTGGGCAGGCACCTTGGGGACAGCCCTCGCTCAGGGAGGATGCGCCCAGGGCCTTAGGGACTCCATGCTCCTCTCTCCGCCGGGCAGCCAGACATGGCAGGCGTGCCGGGTGGTGTCCTGGTTGGTGACAGGGCACCCATGGACATGCTGTCGCTCCCCCGTGCAGCGGAGTCTTTCGGAACAGAGCTGGGCACGGCTCCGGGCGCAGAGCTGGGGCTGCCTCTGCATGCCGTCCCCCATTCCTGTGGGTCGTTGTCCCTTTGTGCTTCAGTAAGAGCCTTTGTCCTCGGGACATCAGCCCTTGTCTGCCATGGCGCTGCGGCCGTGTTCCTGTGGCCACTGCCTATCTCTGACTTTGCTCTCGGTGACATCCACGTTTCGATTCAGGAAGAGTTAGGGTCACTGTCTGCCCAGAGCTGGCTCAGTGAGCGAGCGAGCGAGGGAGGGAGCGAACGAGTGAATGAATGAATGAATGAAAGAGCGAGTGAATGAATGAACGAGTGATGAATGAGTGAATGAATGAACGAGTGATGAATGAGTGAATGAATGATGACGAGTGATGAATGAGTGAATGAATGAACGAATGAGTGATGAATGATGAACGAGTGATGAATGAGTGAATGAATGAACGAATGAGTGATGAATGATGAACGAGTGATTTAAATTATGAACGAACGATGGTTAACTTGTTTTATTTGAATTGGTTAAATGAATGGTTTAAAAGAACGAAAGTTATTGTTTTATTGAAACAAATGGAATGAAAGGAAATGAATGAATCAAAGCGGTGAAATGAATGAAATGAACAAGCGTATTTAAATGAAAGAATGAATGAACTAACCAATGAGCGATGAATGAACTTGAAAGCGAATGAACCAGCATTTGAAATGAGTGAAATTGAACGAAAGTTTTATTTAAATGAATGAAAAGTTAAGAACGAACCAGCGATGAAATTTGTTTTAACGAACGGTTTTATTTTAAATGAACCATGATTTATTTGAATGAGCAAAATCCAACTTGTTGGCTTTTCTGAAATGAGCGCTTTTAACGAACGAACGAATGATGAAATTTACGCAGAACGAGCGCATGAATGAGCACGAATGACGAACGCAAAGAATGAACGAAAGGATGAATGATGAATGAGTGAATGAACGAAAGTGATGAATGAGTGAGTGAATGAATGAATGAATGAATGAACGAAAGTGATGAATGATGAATGAGTGATGGATGAATGAGTGAATGAACGAGTGATGAGTGAATGAATGAGTGATGAATGAATGAGTGGGTGATGAATGAATGAACGAACGCACGGCTGGGCGAGCACGCCCGTGGAGGCGCGCGCATGTCCCCCGTGCACGGCAGCCCTGCTTCCTCCTGGAGTCCGGAGCCTGTCCGTGGGAAACCCTCTCCTGACGAGTTTTTAATCGAAGATGAAAACCAAACCCTGGGAACCGCTGGCGGCAGTGGAAATGGTGCAGCCCGTGGGAAACCTCGACGCAGGAGCACAGCATGGCCGCGACCCGCAGTCCCCTCGGGGGTCCCAGAAGAGGCAGAGCAGGGACTTAGACGTCGCACCCCATGTTCCCCGTCCATGGCGGTGACGGGCAAGCTCGTGTGGTCCGCCCACACAGTGGACCGACACTCAGCCTCAGGAACGATGCATTCTGACACCGGCTGTGACAGGGATGGGCCGTGAGGACACTGCCCAGGGAAGGGGGCTGTCACAGAAGAGTGGACGCTGCTGACCACAGAAGTCAGATCGCAGAGCCAGGCAGCGGAGGTGGGGCCGGGGCTCGGGAGGGCGTGTGACGGGGACAGCCTCAGTGTGAGGAGTGATGCAGCCCTGGGGGCGGTGGGGGGCTGCACAGGACTCTGAAAGCACTTGAACCGCCCAAACAGCAACGTTTTACCGAGGCGGAGGCCGACACCGCCACACGGCTCCCGGGGAGGCCGCAGCACTCAGCACCCCCTCCCGGGGGACAAGTCGAAGCCGGAACCCACGCGCTCTGCGTGCAGCAGGGCTGGGGGGCGCTCAGCGCCTGCTGCCTGGCTTCCTGCTCAGACCGAGCTGAGGTCTGCAAACCCAGAGCAGCGGCCAGCCCGGGTCGGGCCTGCGCTCCCTCACCTCATCCTGGGTCACAGGGCCCCGTGGAGCCTGCCCCCGCCCAGCCCGGGAGCGCCCCCTACAGGCCGACCGCCCAGATGCTCGCCACCCCCGCCCCCCATCTGCATCTGTGCACAGGGGTGGGGGGGAGTGGGGGGGGCAGGCTCCCCGAGAGAAAAGTGGTGCTTCGTGCTGGTCCAGGCCTCGTCTGCTCCCGCAGAGGTCCTGTCTCTCCACCGAGAACCGGGGTTCCTTGCGGGGGGACGCCCTGCAGGGCTGCGTGCAGGCCAGCAGATGGGGACTTGGGAGGGCGGGTGGAGCTGCCCCATGGAAGCACCTGCAGGCTGGTGTGTGACAGTTTCTACAAACTGAAATGCCACTTGTCCTGCAGCCCCTCCCCCCCGTTGCTGCTCCTTGCTGTCCCCCGGTCACTCTCCCTGTCCTCGGGGTCCCTGCCGCAGCCTGACCCCGTGGCAGAGCCCCTTGTTCCGCTCCCCTGGGCTGTGTGTGTTCCTG
>NW_024346819.1:1036477-1059094 GCF_902729225.1 Pteropus medius
GACCCCGTGCCCCCAGGCACCCCCATGCTTCCCCTACGAGTACATTGGTCAGGTCGGCCTCTGGGTGTACATGGCCAGCCCTGGAACCGCCTGCTCCGTGGTGCCAACCCATCCTCCCTGCCCGCCTGTGCCCCTGCCAGCACCTCCCCTTCCTCCAGGCTCTGCCCCCACCACACACTGTCAGCCTCTGTCCAGTGCCCAGGCCAGCTCTCCTGCCCACAGCCTGGACCTGGGGCCCCCGCAGCATTTGGGTGGGGGCAGGTCCACAGGAGGCCACCTGCCCTCTGGGCTGGACGGGTGGCGCCTGGTGCAGGAGCTCCTCCCCGTGGCCAGTGGGGGATGGTGAGGGGGCCAGCTGGACCGCCAGTCTGCCGGGGGCCCACCTGGTGGCAGGAGGTGGCTCTGAGGTAGTCACACCTGCCTTCAGCCAGATGACAGCCCAGCCCAGGGTATCCGGTTGTCCTGGGCTGTGGGCACCTGTGCAGCTCTGCTGCCCTCACGGCTGACTTCCTGCAGGCATCCCCAGTCCCTGCTTTGCAAGTTCTTGGGGACGCGTGGCTGTACCCACGTCCCTTAGTGTTTGCAGCAGTCCAGTAGCCGCAGCTCTTCCTGACGGCAGGAGCCAGAGACCCGCCTTCCTGCCTGAGAGCACCACGTGGGTGACCCCGATAGCGGCTCCTCCCCTAGCGAGGGCGGCATGTGAGCCGTGGAGAGGCGAGGTGCGCTGTGCCACCCCCGCGTAGGTGAGGCGGCCAGCTACCCCGACAAGGCCATCAGGCACAGACAGGCCAGGAGAGACAGAACGCGGTCTTGGATGTGCGCCCATGCCCGGCAGAGTGACCAGCAGCTCCCCCTGGGTTCATGTGGATGAGGGGGAACCAGGGCCAGGCCGGAGCCAGAAGGTGGCCGGGGAGGGCCAGTGGGCCCCAGGAGCACGTCTGTGGTGGGGGTCCTGTGAATTGGGGCGCTAGGCCGGCCCAGGGGCTGCTGTTCCGAAGGAGGCGAGCGCCCTGCGGAGCCGACGCCCCACGCCAGGGTGACGGTGTCGACACTGGGAACCGAAATGCCTCATTTATGTGTGAGTGTCAGGGGCGAGAGGTCAGGCGTGTGGTCACGGGGACAGAGGACTGGAGTGGCAGCCGGGGCTGGAGGCGCGTGGAGACCAGTGTGGACGCTGCCAGTGAGGAGGGGAACTTGCCAAGTGGGGTGAGGTGCGTGTTGCTCAGTAACTGGCTCGGGGAGGCAGCAGCCGGAGGAGACCGCGGCACGCAAGCTCCCCTCGCCCCCGGACACCGCCGGATGCTTCTCTGGTGCGCCTCGCCCCGTCTCCAGGAGACCAGCCCTGTCGCTCGCGGGGTGTTCCAGCGAGTGGGAGGAGGTTAAAAGGGGGCGAAGCTGTCCGTGTCTGAAGGCGGCAGGACCGTGAAGACGCCAGGGCGGCACGTGAACGCCCTAAGCGAGACGCAGACCAGGAGCCCTGCGGGTGTGAGGGGTCAGGGCACATGGCGCAGCCGGGCTCCCCCCGGGGTGCGCGCCGTCTGCTTCGCACCGCGGTGGCTGCTGTCCTAGCTTTTCACAGCCACACGCTGGGAGAGGGGGCCACGCACCAAGGCAAGCACCGGGCTCCCAGGAGACGCGTCCCGCCCCCGAGCCAGGAGGCGGGTGCCGGGCGGGTGCCGGGCGGGTGCTCCGAAGCTGCGTGAAGCCCGCGAGTGACCAGGAGGATGACGTGCTTGCCCGGGGAGATGCGCATTTGCAGGAGTCGCCCCGATGGAAACCGAAACCGGCAGAAGCAGAGACACTGACCGGCGGGACCCAGGTGCCCGGCAGTCAGCCCGGGCGGCCCCCGAGAGGCGCCTCGCCGGCGAGGAGAGGCTGCCTCCTGAGTGACAGGTTTGGGGCAGGAAATTAGAATCAGGCCGCTGCTCACACCCCGCAGGGCTCTAGGTGGGGGGCACCGACAGCTGGGAGCTGGGAGGTGGGACTGCAGAATGTGGTGTCCGGGGCGCGGGCCTCAGAGGACGTGCATGGAACCGTGCAAACGCTTCGGAGACCCAGTCACACGGCGGCTGCAGCTGGGAGGTGGCACCGCAGTGTACCTGAGCCGACGGCTACATCCAGACGATGAGACATGTCACCCCAGCAGGACACGGACGGGCTGTCCGCAAGAAGTGCTCGTGGCCAGTGCCTGGATGGTAGCACCGCCCCCTACAAAATGAAGCCACAGGGGGGTCACACTCGTTGGGTGCCCAGATCCAACAATTCTGTTTGTTGAAGTGTTGGTGTGTTGTGGGCTGAATGTGTCCCCCAGAGTCACACGTTGAGCCCCCAACTTTCCTGGCACCTCAGAATGGGACTGCATTTGGAGCTGGAGCCTTTACAGCAGTGGTCGAGTTAAAACGAGGCTGCCAGGGTGGCCCTCACCCAGTACGACTGGTGTCCTTCCAAGAGGTGGCTGTTCGGACACAGACCGCCACGTGCGTGCAGGGGCGGGGCAGGGCCTGGAACATCCCTCTTAGACCGGAAGACACCCATCCTGCTGGCTCCCCACGTGGACGTCGGCCTCAGAACCTTGAGAGGTGACCGCCGTGGAAGCCGCCGGCCGTGGCGCTTGTGCTGGCGCCCAAGGGTGCTGACAGTGATGTGCGGGCCCCACAGCACATCAGGGTCTCGATGGGCTCCAGGGCCTGGGGCCCAGGCCAGCAGCCCCACTCTGCCAGGCGACGCCACAGCCAGCGCCCACGGCCGGGGGGATGCGGCCCACAGCACGTTCGTACGTTTCAGCTGCCCGCGGCCGGCAGAGGTCCGAAAACACGAAGTGAGCAATTCCAGAAACACGATGGCTCGGTGTAAATCACGCCTTCCCGAGGAGCGTGGCGACTCTCGTGCATGCCGCCGGGATGCGGCGCCCCTCCATCTGCGTCCCCACACTGCCTGCCGCCAGCCAGCAGTCACAGGAGAGCCACTTGGGGACCGGATGGGCGGTCGGTGCCGCGGGCTCGCGTTCACGCCGCCCTGACTATGCTGGCGGTGGCCGGGGGCGCAGGAGCACGCGCTGGCAGCGGACGGGCCGTGGCTGCCCCAGGAGTGCGGAGGTGGTGCGGAGCCGCGGTCACGGAGCCTCTGTCACAACGCGTGGTTCCAGTCACTGTTGTCGCCGTCATTAAACTGTCTGACCTCCATGGCAAAGGAAAAAGCAGGGTAGACAGACTTGGGTGCTGCCTGCCCGCGGCCTCAGGCGTTCACGGAGGGTCCCAGGCCGTGTCCCTGGGTAAGGGGGCCGGGTGTGGTACCCATCACTGGGAACAGCCTGGGCGGCCCTCAGTCGGGTGGAGGAAGTGCGAACTGCCCTGAGGACTGTGCGGCCGGCAGGGGCCGCCGTTTGCCATGTGACCCAGTGTCGCCGGCTCTGGAAGAAGTGAGATGCTGGTGCCGAGGGCTGCAGAAGGCCGCACGGAATGGCCCAGCGTGGGACTCGGGGAGCAGGACGGCCCGCCACACACGCACACCGGAGGGAGAGTGCGCCCGCTGGCCGCCGCGTGTGCAGCCGCTACCTCCCGTGACCGCGGGCCGAGGCTGGCGGCTCTGCCGTCCTCAGTGCGTGGCGGCCCAGGCCTCGCCATTGCAGCCAGGGGGACGTGATGCGTGTCACCTCTGCTCCGGCTCCACCCTGGAGCTGCTCAGGGCCCGGCCCAGCTCTCCTTGAGACAGGACCGAGGTCTGTCTGGGAAGCCGAACAGCACCCAGCTACCCCTGGAGGGCGGGGACACGGAGTGTGGGGACAGCTGCTAGTCTGGAGGGAGGCCCCTCGGGGGCAGCGGGCTGGGGGTGGGGGTGGGTGCACACGGCCTTCTGCGGCTCCGGTCGTCTTCAGAGAGACGGGAGGGCAACGCGGAGACCGTGTCTTCATCCTTGCTGGCAGGTGTGTGTGGTGGCGTCGCTCCAATCTTCCTGGCCTCGTGCTGTTTCAGCAAACGAAGCAGAGCCGTCCCTCTGGAGCTTCCCGCCCCTGTACGGAGCGGGGGGGGAGGGCAGGGTGGCCCTCGGCGTGCGCGCGCTGGGCCCCTCCTGTCCAGGGCCGCGTCTCTCCCTGGCGTGCTGGAATGCGCGTGGCTCCCCCCCTGCTTGCAGCATTTCATGCGACGGCTGCCGCGGGCCGGCGACGAGCCACGGCTTGCGGGTGTTTGGCGTCCTTGCCTGTGATGCCCTCGAGGGCCAAGTGTAAGACTCGTCCTTGGCCATCGGGGACCCAGCCCTCAGGCCTTTGTTTCAGAACCAGCCTTGGATAAAAGCAGATGGCTTTGCTCCGCTGACGTGGCTCTGTCCGTCCACAGATGATCCTTTTCATGCTTTCCACGTTGTTTGTACAAACGGCCTCAGCTTGGGCACATCTTAGAGTACAAAAGGAGGACGATGCGGTGGCTGTGGCACCCACAGCCCTGGGTGACCTGCCCGAGAAGCCATTCAGGCGCACGTGGGCCCCCGCAGGGCCTCGGCGAGCACGCGGGAGGCGGCCAGGAGGAGCTCCGGCTCCCGCCGCCCTTAGCCTGAGTTCCCGTGACCAGGACGCGTCGGAGGTCAGTGCACTGGGCTCCTGGCCAGAGCCGGCTCCATGCCGCGGACAGCGAGCACTAGACGCACCCCTCGCCAAACTGTAAGGAATGGAAACTAATAGAAATAGGGGTTGAGAAACCCTCAGAAGTCAGAGCTTGAGATCTTAGCCCCCACCCCCAGATCAGCGCCAAGGGGCATTTGTAACTGGCTCTTTCGAAGCAGGAGGCAAGGGAGGCCCCCCGTTTCTGCACTGACGCGTCCTGTAGGGCTCGTGGCTTTCGCAGCTTTTAAAAAATTGCTTTGTGCAACTCAGTGAAGTTCCACCGGGCTGTGCTGTCGGCCGCTCGGATCCAATTCCTGTCACCGCTGGGACAGTCCACCCAGACCAGACCAGCCCCCTCCGCAGAGGGCTCTCCGTCCTGCTCGGGCCCACGACAGTGGCACATGAATGGCCAGCAGCACGGGCGCCACCTGCCCACTGGCTCCCCGGCACCTGCGTCAGCGGGCCAGCGTGCGAGTGCGCGGGTGCTGGGGGCTTCTGGCCCGCCGCCGGGTGGCGCCCAGCAGGAACAGCAGCTACCTTGTCTGCAAGGCACCAGGTTGGCCGCGGACACCGTGCGTCCCCGCTCAGGACACCCAGCCTGGCCGCAGGCATCAGGGTTGCGTGTGTTGTTTCCGCCTGCGGTCGGTGTGTGGGCCGACGCCGTGTGGCCGTAAGCTGCGCTCCCCGGACGCCTGCACGCGGCCCGCGCCTTTGGTGACACGGCTGTTCTCATCTTTTGCCCGTTTTTCGTTGGGTTGTTGGCTTTCACGCTGTTGACTTTGGGAGTCCTGTATCTACTCTGGATAAAACCCCTCGTCAAATATGTGATTTGCAAACATCTTCTCCGGCTCTCGGCTCATCTTCTCACTCTCAGCGGCGTTTTTCACAGAGCAGAGTTTTAAGCTGGGATGAAGCCAATTCGTCAGTTTTTTGCTCTGCTCCGTCAGTCCGTCTGCCGCCCCTTTCGTCGGCAGCACGCCGGCCACGCTCACGGTGGGTCCGCAGCCTCCGTGCCCGGCGGCGACGGCCCCAACGCGCCTCGTTCTCTTTCCAGTTATTTTGATTGTCCTGCTTCCTGTGTCTTTCCACGTCCATTTCGAAATCAGGAAACTGCTGTGCACGGACGAGGCTCGCTGTGGCTTCCTCGGGCCGCGCCACGTCTGCGGGCTCCGCGTCGGAGGCGCCCCGGCCCCTCGCGCCAGCTCGTGGCGGTTCCCAGCGCGCACGCCCTGCGTCGGTTTTGTTAGATTTAGGCATTTTTGTTTGTTTTGGAGCCGCTGTGAATGGAGGTTTTTGGAAAGGGGCTTCCAGTGGCTCGTTGCTGGTGTGCAGGACTGCGGCTGCATTTCATGTGGCACTTGGGTCGTGCTGCCTTGCGGAGCTCGCTGGTTCCAGGCGCCTGTTCCCACTTTTCCTACATCCCCGGGACTTCCGCGTGGACGCCCATGCTGTCTGCAGACGGGGGGCGGCATTCCCCCCGCTTCCGACCGTTGGCCTGCACTTCCTTTCCTTGTCATGCTGCACGGGGCGGCCGGAGGAGTGGTGGCAGGGCTTTGCCTTGTTCCGTGTTGTAGGGGATAGTTCTGTCCCTCGCTGTGCCGGGCGACGCCAGCCGGGGGCCTTCGGACACGCACTGTCAGCGAGAGGGGTCCCCGTCCACTCCTGGTTCACTGAGGGTCTTTAATCACACACGGATATTGAGCTTCGCCTGAAGGTCTGGACCGGCCGAGGGGCCCGGTGGCTCCTGTCCTCCAGGGCCACCGTGCTGGCTGGCTCTCCAGGGCTGACCAGCCGTGCAAGCCCGGGCAGGCCCCACTCACCATTCCCTTTCTATCTGCCCGAGTTCAGTTTGCTCGTGTTTGGTTGAAGCTTTAAAATCTATGTTTGCAAACGGACATTGGCATTTACTTTTCTCTTTGTGCTGTTTTCATCCTGGCGTTGGTGTCAGGTCATCGCCAACTCGTGAAATGAGCTGAGAAGTGCCCCCTCCTCTCTGTGTTCTGGGGGATCTCACGTGGCATTGGCGTTGCTTCTTCTTTGGTGTCTGGTCAGATGTGCTGCAGCTTCCCCTTCAAGGGGGCCAGTAATTCCATCTAATCGTTAACCGTTCGGATGGTCTGCTCGTCCCGCTGCCTCTGGGCGGCTTGTGCCTTTCGAGGGCTTGGCGCACTCGTCCAGGCCCTCGGGTCCCTCCGTCCGCTCGCGCGGGAGCTCTGGGGTGACAGCCCTTCTCTTATTTCTGGTGTTGGCCATGTTTTCCCTCTTTCTTTTTTGCTTTGTCTGGCTGGAGGTTTTACCATCTTATCTGTCTCTGCAAAGAACCAGCGTTTGGGGCAATTTCCCCCATCGTCTTTCTGTCTTCACTTGGGTGGACGTGCCCCGCCTTCCCGCCGTCTTCCGGGGCCCGCTGCCTGCCTTCTCCGGCGCATGCGCTCGGCGCCCCCGGCCCCGCCCCCACCGGCGGCCCCAGTCCCCGCCCTCCGCCCCCCACAAGGGCTTTCTGATTTCCGTCGAGACTGCCACTTCGGCCTATGGGTGGTTTCGGGGTGCGCTGCTGAGTGTCCCAGGCCGTGGGCGTCCCCCAGCCCCCTTCTAGCGAACCGCGTTTTGGGCAGAGAACACCCTTGACGTGACTTGGTTCTGCGAACGCGTCCGGGGCCGCGGCCGGGGCGGGTTCTGGTCCCCGTCGGCTCCTCGGGTCCGTCTTTCTCCCTGCGGTTGATTTGCTCGCGACGTGGCGCCCGAGGGCTCCATGCGGCCGGTGCGTGGAGGGGCGGGGCCACGTGACGCTGCGCTCGGCGCCGCACGTGCTCACGCGCGTGTGCGTGCGTACGTGTGCGTGTGCGCGCGTGCGTATGCATGAGCGCGCGTGTGCTTGCGTGTACGTGTGCCTGTCACACGCGGCTGCGGGCACGGGCCTCCGCCCCGCACCTGGGGCCGCCCGTGTCAGAGGGGGTCTCGCTGCCTGGGGCAGCCCCCCAGCCGGTGTCCTGGCTCCTCTGGGTCCGTGGGGTGCAGGCGATGCCGTCGTCACGGAGGTGGCGCCAGAGTGCCTCTGCGTGACAGGCGGACGTCAAAGACGAACCAGGATGGGGAGCAGAGCGGTCAGTGCCACTGAAGAAAACTTGAATGTCACTGACAGTGTCCTAGGGTCGGGCGGCAGGGCACAGCATGCTGGCCACGGGGACGCACGGGGACGTACGGGCGGGTCGGCTGGGGCAGAGGGAGTGAGGGGCAGGCCGGGCCAGAGCTTTTTGGGGGTGGGAAGGGCACGGCAGGGCCAGGGAAGCAGCTCGGGACTGGCCAGTCTGAGTGCTCCGGGGGCCGCAGGGCACAGAGGCTGGCTGCCCCGGCATGCAGGGCAGGGAGACAGTGGCTTGGTGTTGAGGGCTGGACGGGGCGGTGGCTTGCCGTGTGGGCTCAGGGAAGGTGTGGACGACTTTGGCCATCAGCGTGGCCCTGTGACTCCTGAGGGCGAGCAGCTGCAGACACAGGCTCTAGGAAAACTCAGCAGTGCGGGTCTCCGCTTTGCATGTGGTGACCGTGACTTTCCGAGGCCCCGTGTCCGTGCCCGAGCTCCCCTGCCTCACCTGTGGCTCCCAGCCAGCCGGTTGCAGACAGAGGCCAGCTGGCAGGGCCCACCATGTCTGCGTGCTCACACATGGGCAGGAGAGCGTGGCCCCTTGATGCCAGTGGGCAGCGATGCCCGCGGCCCGGCCATGTCCGGAGACTGTCCTGCTGCTTGGGGTGTGGGCGCGTGCAGAGGACCGAGGGACAGCTCAGGCAGGCACGGAAGCCCTGCACGTCCCGACGGGACCCCTGCGCAGATGGCAGGGTGTGGTCTGGGCGCTGGAGCCTGCCCTGGAGGGCGGTGGCACTTCGGTTGTACAGTCACCCTCACGTAGCCATGTTCCTGTGAACAGGCCCTCTGACATCCAATGGACAAGCGAGCCAGCTCCCGGGAGCGCGAGCGAGGCCTGCAGCCTGGGCCCTGGCCGGCAGACACCGGGCTGCACCCTGGCCGGCTCCTCGTCCTGGCGCCTTGGCGGGCTGTGTGGGCACCAGGCCGCGTGCCACCTCGAGGCGAGGACCCAGCAGGGGGCAGGAGTGGCGGCAGTGAGTCCCGCAGTGCAGATGCTGTGCCAGCAGCTGCAGAAAGGTCAGACCTCCGCCCACGCAGTCCTGGGACGTGCAGACACTGTGGGCGTGGCCTCCAGGTGGCTTTGTGTGGCTCAGAGCAGAAGGGCGGGGGTGAAGGGTGGAGGACAGCTCCCACCAGCAGGAGGGGCGGCCGAGAGGGGCGGGGCCTCTGTCCTTAAAGCTGGGGCACTGGCTCCTTGGTTCCCAGGGGCATTGCTGGTCTGCCCACCCTTCCCCTACCTGTGCACAGACCCTCCACCATTGAGAGGGGACCCCGCCTGCTGAACCTCTCTGGCCCCCAGCCTGGCTGAGCCTGGGCCAGGGCTCCTGGGAGATGTGACGGTCAGTCTACAGGAGTGACCCTGAGCCTGGAGGAGGGGTGTGGAGGGCCATGGTCCAGCGTGGGAGGGTGTGGTTGCCGCTGAGCCAAGTCCACCCCTCACAGGTTGTGCAGCCTGACCTTGAAGAAGCTGGTGGTTTTCCAGGAGCTGGAGAAGGGGCTCATCTCGGTGGTGGTCGCCGTGAAGATGCAGGTGAGGGTCCCTCGCCACCGTCCTGGGGCCGTGCAGGACACCCAGCTGCCCGGGACACGGGAGGACACGACCCCAGCAGCAGCCAGACCGTTCGCTGTGCAGGGGTGGGGCTCTGTCCAGGGCGCGGGGGAGCCTCTGGCAGCTGGCCGGAGCCGGCCCTTGTACCCTGGCCGGCTGGAACCCTGTGGGCGCAGTCCTGTCCTGAGGGGCAGCAGCCCTGCGTTCAGAGGGGCTGAGCTTGCCCGCAGGTGGGCCTTTCCTGTGCCCTGCCCCTGCCACCATCACCCACCCGCCAGCCCGTCCCCTCATCCCGGGCTGTGAACCCCCAGCCTCACAGGCTCTTCCGTCTGGTTGGAACGAGCCGCTGCTGCAGGAGGGCCCGCCCTCCACACTGCCCCAGCTGAGGAGAACAGGGCCCTGTGAGCCTCGTGGGGGCCACTGGGTCCCAGGTCTGCTCCCCAGCATGGGCGCTGCCCAGGGGGCGTGTCCTGTGCCCTTCACAGCATCCCTGGCAGGCGCAAGGCCGTGTGTGGGCTCTGCCTCTCCCTGTGCCCCCCAGCACCACTCATGGGCTCCTCCAAACCTGGGATTGTCCGGGCCTATCCTTGTAGGACCCCTGTCAGCCCCACAGGCGGAGGGCAGAGGGCGGAAGTCGGGAGCAGCCCGTGGGTCACCTGGCTGGGCCTGCAGGAACTGCTCCAGGCCCTGGGCCCGCCAAGCCGGGCTCACCTCGTAGCTGGGATTGAGGGCGAGGTGGCATTGGGCCGCCTCATTTTTCCAGTCAGTTGCTTCCCCCGCAAAAATGTTGCTCTTTTAAATAAAGTTCTAAGAAACGCTTTTCCTCGCCAAAGACACTGTCTCAGCGTTAGAACAGGGGTGCGAGGCCTTGAGCCTGGCTGCGGGGAGGCGCCTCACGATGGCTCCGGGCTGGGCTGGGGTCACGGTCTCGGCCGGTCTTCGGAACGAGATGGGAGTGGACCCGTCCCTGGCTTCTGAATCTGGGGCTGTTGACCTCTGACACCACTGACCGACCCACCCTCTGGCCTCGTTCCTGGACGCCCTTCCTCCAGCTGCCCGTCTTTGGGACCCCTCATTACTGAGGCAACCTCCGGGGTCAGGCCCGGGCCCTGGGAACCACGCTGCCTGTCCAGCTTGCCTCCGAGAGTCCCCAGCAACTGGCTGCCTGCTCCCCACCCCCACCCCAAGGACGGCGTCCCCCCAGCACTGGGCCCTGTGATGCTCAGGTCCTTGCTGCTGCTCCCTGGGCGCCCTCTCCTGTCCGGGTCACCTGCCATCCGCCTGCTCTGCACCTGCGTCCCAGGGGCCAGGCAGTGCTGGAGGACAGCCCACGGCCAGGCCATCCCACCATGTGCCTCCTCTGTCCTTGGCTTAACTCCTGTTCCCTCAGTCCCCACCCGAGCTGAGGCCCTTACATCTGAATTCCCAGAGCGAGCAAACGCACTGGCCTTTGCCAGTGACTCGAGTCTGTGTGTTGCCTGGAGTCTGTGGTGACTGGACTCTGTGTGGTCACTCGAGTCTGTGTGGTCACTCGAGTCGGTGGCCCTCAGTGCAGGTCCTGCGAGAGGCAGCTCCAAGGTGGGCTCAGAGGTCCTAGGAATTTGGGGAAACAGCTATGAGGGACAAAAGAGAGCGGCCAGGGCGTGGGGAGCCCCGACCCCACGGGGCACCTGCTCTGGGAAAGCGGGGGGGGGAGGGGTGCAGGAGGCTGGCGGGGAGGGGCCGCCCACACCCCTGCTGTGCTGCGTCGCTGCATCCTGGGCCAGGCGTTGCTGGGGCACTGAGGCCCCGGTGTAGACGTGGTCCAGGGCCGGCAGCTGGCACCGTGCACTGGGCTCTGGCAGCAGGCTGTCCAGCAGCCTCATCACACTGCCATGCGGGCCAGCCCCACACCTGTGGTCAGCGCCCCCGCACCCCTGCCCTTCAGCTCACACGCCCGCACCGCTCATGGCTCCGGCTTGGTCCTGGACCCTCCCCCATCTCTGCACCCTTGTCTTGGTCAAAGCCCCAGGAGTCACCCCTCCCCAGCCTCGCCTCTCCCTGCCCCTGCAGCCACCTGTCCCCTGACCCCTCCTGGGGCCCACGGGCATGGGGTCCCGGTGTCCTGCCCGGCCTCCTGCATTGGCACAAGGGCTCCGAGGCCCCCAAGTGGGACGGCCCTGTGTGAAAGGGCCGTAACGCACATCTGTGACCACGTGGTGTGCGTTTCGGTGTGAGGCCGGGGCTGGGCAAGCGGTCCATGTCCTGGCGTTGAGGTGGTGACGGCCCCTCCTGACCCGAGGCTCAGGAACGCCCAGCTTGTTGGTTCCCGCGTGCGCGTGGGTTTCGGCCGATGTCCGCTGATCCCTGCCCTTGCGACGGTGGTGGTCTGCGGGGTGGCCAGGGACGCCCGGCCTGGAGCGCACCGCGCTTCCCAGGGGTGTGCGGCATGTCACTGAGCCCACAGTGACCGTCCCCTCCTCTGCTCTCGGTTCTTGGGCGGACGTCTGGAGCAGGGCCTGCAGCTCGAAGGACGTGGGCATTTCAGGGCCTCTGGACAAACATCCCCGCCCCGCCCTGGGGAGCTGGTGCCCCCTCGGCCGCGGCCGCTCCTCCTGAGTTTGGAGGGCGCTGAGGTGAGGACGTCCCACTGTGGCCGCCTGACGACGCCTTCTTGAGCAAGACACTGTCCTCCTCCCCCAGGGCTCCAAGCGCATCCTGCGGTCCCACGAGATCGTGCTGCCCCCCAGTGGACAAGTGGAGACCGACCTGGCCCTGACCTTCTCGCTGCAGGTGGGCCCCGTCTCCAGCCCCACGTAGCCGCGGCTGCCCGGTCGTTTCTCGTGCCATCCCTGTGGTAAAGGGAGGCCGTGAGGCCGCAAACGCGTGTCGCCCGTTTGAGGCACGTCGTCCACGGGCTGCATGGACACTCGCTTTGTACATTCAGACCCCGGTGGGGTAGTTTGGGGTGTGCTGGTGGCGACCGTGCCTCAGTTTAGACCAGGACGCACCCCCCAGAATGAAACAGAGCTCCCCCGGAGTTCTCCGTCCAGAGCCCAGGTTGGCCCCACGCCGACCCAAAGGCCTCGTTTCTCTTCATGGTGAAAACCGATGCCGGAGCTGGCGACCTTTCTTGCCTGACTCACGCTCTGAGCGTTACACTGTGTCGAGTCCCGATCCGTTAAAGCTGCTTTCTCACCGTAAGCGTGAGAGGCGGCTGTGATCCGGTGACGTCCAGGACAGGACAGCCCTGCCCTCTCTGTCTGCCCCCCCCGCCCTCGTGCGGGGCTGCCCCAGGGCCGGACCGGGCCGTGGCGGGCACTCTGACCCCGGCCCTGCCGCCCAGCACAGCGCGTCTGGGGTTGGTGTTGGTTTTTCTTCTTGGAGTGGGGTTTGCAAAGCGTGCAGTTCGCTGTCTTTGAGCGTGTGGGTCCGTGAGCGGGAAGCAGCGAGCACAGGTGTGTGACCGCGTCTGCCCAGGTGCAGGTCGGTCCCGTCGCCCCACCTCAGAAATCAGAGTTCGCGCGTGAACTTCGCCAGGAGCTGGTGGCTGTGTGCGTCACGCACACGAGCTCCGCAGTCGTCAGAACCCCTGCCGCACCCCACGCAGGCGACCTGGCCGGCCCCGGTGCCGCGGGCCCCTCGGGGCACACAGCCAGAGGCCTCGCCCAGCACCCTCCGCACACCGCACGCCCGCCACCAGCACTTCAGCGTGGACGGGCCGCGGTGACCTGATGAGGGCCGGGCCTCTGGGGGCTCTGCGGGGCGACCCCAGGCCCTGGGTACACGGGGGCCGCCGCGGGGGGGCCAGCGTGGATGGCAGCCGCGGCCCCTTCCCCTGCAGTACCCCCACTTCCTGAAGAGAGAGGGCAACAAGCTGCAGATCATGCTGCAGAGGAGGAAACGCTACAAGAACCGGACCATCCTGGGCTACAAGACGCTGGCCGCGGGCGCCATCAGCATGGCCGAGGTGAGGCAGCTGGCCGGCCCCGGACACCAGCGCCTGTCCCTCGGCCGAGGCCGGCTTTGCCCGAGTGGGTGCGATGGGTCTGGCAGGACAGGGCTGCAGCCGGCACGGGGGCCACCCGGGCGCGTGGCGTGGGGGCTCGGTGACATGACGTTGAAGCCCCCCGGGAGGAAGCGAGGGAGCTGTTTCGACACAGAACTGAGCAGAGGCCCCAGCTGTGCTGGGGGCCCTGGCGCCGGGCGGCTGGTTTCGGGGTGCGGGAGGAGGCAGCCCTCAGGCCGAGCAGCTCCGGTCCTGGGGGAGGAGCAGCAGAGCCCTGGTGTCCCTCGTGCCTCGAGGCCCTCACTGTCCCGGGCTGAGATCAGGGTGTCGGGGACACGGAGCTCTGGGTGTCCACCTGGTGCAGGGCTGGGCAGGGCCGTAGGTGGGTGGCCAGGCCCGTGGTCCTCAGACACGCGGTCAGGTCCGTGGCCCGGGGCTGTGTCTGGGGGCTGCCGCCTGCACGCGATGTACTGCCGTTGGGGCCCCCGGCTGTGGCCTCCTCTCCGACAGCCGATCCCCGGCGGCCGAGCTTGGCACTGACCCTGGCACTGACCCCAGCACTGACCCCAGCACAGCCCCATGTGCACCCTCCTGGTTTGCCCGCCTGGCCGGTGCCCCCGTGTCCTCTCGCCCCGTGGTCTCTGGAACGTGCCGCCCCCCAGGTGATGCAGCGCCCCCCCGAGGGCGGCCAGGTGCTGAGCCTGTGCAGCAGCGTCAAGGACGCGCCAGCCAAGGTGGCCGAGATCTGGGTCTTCTCCCTGTCCAGCCAGCCCATCGACCACGAGGACAGTGCCATGCAGGCCGGCGCCAAGGCCAAGTCCACAGGTTAGCGCGGCCGAGGCCGAGCCCACTTCCCTGCCCCTCAGCACCTCCCAGCCACCGCCCCCGGGGTCTGAGCCGCGGGGAGGGATGAGGGTCCCTCACGCTGTGGTGGGGGCGGGGCTACAGGGTGTTCCTGCCCTGCCGTGGCCGCCATGACACCACTGGTAGGCGGAGGTCATGGGGTCGATCGCGGTGCCCCTTGGGCCGGAACGTGGGTCTTGGTGTGGCGGTCACCAGCATCACGGGTGGGCTCACTGTCCCCCGAGGTGACAGCAGGAGGCCCAGGCTGAGCCGCACGCTGGGCGGCAGGGGGCACGCCGTGGGGGAGGGGCGTGCGGTGGTGACCCCCTGCCCCCCTCCCCCTTCCTGCGCACCCCATCCCCCACCCCCACCCGCCTCCTGCGCACGCCCCTCGGGTTGCTGCCTCGTTGCCGGGACACCGGTCGGAATCTGGAGGGGCCGCCCCTTCCGTGTGCTCACCCCGCAGATAACTACTCCGAGGAGGAGTACGAGAGCTTCTCCTCCGAGCAGGAGGCCAGCGACGACGCCGCGCAGGGCCAGGTAGTGCCTGGCGGGCCCCTCGGCTGCGCCGGCTCCGCCGAGGCCCCCAGCGGCCAGCCCGCGACCCTCCAGAGCTGCCGTCACCAGCGGTGGCACGGGGTGGGGGCTGGGAGCCGGGCCCCGAGGTGGTGCCCCGATTCCCGACAGGTCCTCCGGGAAACCGCCCTGTCAGCCCTTGGGGGGGGCCGCCCCACGATCCACCCGGGAAGGAGCTGTCCCGTGGGGCTGGCCTCAGGCGCGTGTCCCCGCAGGACCTGGACGAGGACGACTTCGACGTGGGCAAGCCCCGGAAGCCGCGGTGCTCGGCCGTGCGGGCGGCGTCCATGACCAGGGTCGGTGGTCCAGCGTCGCCAGCACGGGGGAGGGTGGGCGTGGGGTGTCCGCCCTGGGCCTTGCCTAGCCGCCGCCTCTGCCCCTAGAGACAGCGGGAGGTGGGGCCGCGAGGCGCTTGGCCACTGTTAGCTAGAGCCAGGCGGGGCATCCCCGTTCCAACCCCAGGCCACTGCCACTGTCCCAGAGGTCAGCGGACCAAGCAAGGTGGCCGCCTTCCTGCCCAGGTCACTTTAAGAGCAGAGATGGAGGCTGTCCCACCCCCACCATACCAGACGTGCCCTGTGCAGAGCCGGCCTCGGTGTCTGTTCTGCCTCCAGCCCACCAGGCACGGTGGCCCAGGGGCCTTGGTCGGGCTGTCAGGCTTCTCCAGGCGGAATGCTCCAGGCGGAAGCCTCAGCCCGTCACACGAGGCCTCCCTCTGGGCGCCAGAGCTCCTCGGACAGCTCACAGCTGCTCCCTAAGAGCTGGCCACTGCCCCAGACCAGGCCAGCATGCTGGGTGGGTGGCCAGGGGGGCCCTGGTGATGCTGGCCGCAGGCACAGCCCAGAAACCATCACCCCCTCCCCCGGCAGCCCCGGACAGGGAGCGTCTGCCCCGCGAAGCAGCCCCCGCGGCCCTGGCGGCTCCTGTCCGAGCCTCCGGGGAGCTGCTTTCAGAGGGCTCCCCGCTTCTGCCCCCCCCACCATGGCTCAGAAGCCAGTGGCCCAGGGCGGCACCGGCAGCAGACGCGGCTGGGCTCTTTACCGCGTCCCCACCACCCGTGCCACCCCCACGTCCTGTGGGGGGCAGTGACCCAGGAAGGTCGCGTTTACCCCAAGGCTTCTGGGAGAGCCGAGGAGTGGCCCCCGGCCTCTCTGGTCCCCTGGGCCAGGCCCTCGCGTCGGCTTCTGAGTCTGACCCCAGCCGCGGCTCAAAACACCCGTGAGGACGCTCGTGGTGGTTAAGCGTCCGAGGGCCCCGTCTGAGCCGCGCCTCCCGCCCCCCGCGAGAACACGCAGCCCTCCCGCGGGGCGGCTGCCGTGTGACGCTGGCTGTCCACTGTCCTGCAGCAACAGAACTTCAAGCAGAAAGTGGTGGCCCTACTGCGCAGGTTTAAGGTGTCGGACGAGGTGAGTGAGCCACCTGCCCCGTTCCTGTGCGCCTCCCTGCCCGGTCCCTGTGCACCCCTCCCCAACCCCATCCCTCACTTCCACCAGCCCGTCCCTGAGCCCCTATCCCCACGCCCAGGGATGCCTCGAAGGTCTGGTCTGGTGGAGGCTCCAGGAGACCACCCACTGTGCTTCGCCCGGGTGCACAGATCATAGTTCCTCCTTTGGGGGTGTGACCACAGGTTTTGCGTTGTGTATTTTTTTATGAATCAACTCTGTAGAGCAGTTTTAGGTTCGCAGCAAAATCCAGCAGGAAGGGCAGAGGTGCCACATGCCCTCCAACCGTCAACACCGCGTGCTTTTAAAATTCTTGCTGTTAGCGTTTGTGTTGCGATGAGTTTGTATGAGTCCCGTCACCGGAAGAAAAATACTGTTTTTTTTTTAATGTGCTCAGAGGAAAATTAGCCCCAGGCTCAGGACTTACCTGGCAGAGGTGGCGCCTAAGTGTGTGAGCCCCACGTGTCCCAGTGTGCCTGGCACACGGGCATGGCAGCAGGCAGAGCCGAGCTGCACGGGGACCGTGGCCGTGCGTCCACACCCAGGACGGCCGCGTCCTCGGCGGTGGCGGGGGCATGCCCGCCCGGCCCCGGGCTCCCCAGACACCTGCGGGTTCGGCACGATTGCTGTGCCATCCCCCGCTGCCTCTTCGCAGGGACCGGCCGGCTAGTCCTCAAGCGTGGGAAGTGCAGGGGCCCCGGAATAAGCACGCCAGCCCGGGGAGCAGTGTTGGCGAGCTCAGGGGCCCTCCCCGCTCACCTCAGGGAGACGGTGTGAGTCAGAACAGGGCTGACCCCAGAAATGAGTCCTGAGTACGTGAGGACGATCGACTTTGACGAGGACGCTGAGGCTGTTCCACGGGGAAACAGCTTTCTCAGCAAATAGCGATGGAGCAGCTCGGTAACCACACGCGAAGGGCCGAAGCTGGCCGCACCGACACGAAAACCAACACGAGATGGATCGAAGACCTAAACGCGAGGCTTGAAACTGGACTCTGGTGTGAACACAGGAGCTGGCGTCTGTGACCTGGAGTCCCAGGGGCCTCCCGGACGCGACGCCAGAAGCACAGGCGAGCAGAGGAAGGCCGGGCGAGTGGGCCTGCTCCGGGGTCGGACGCTTCTGCGCCCCACGCAGCACCGTCGAGGAAGCGGAGCGGCCGCCCGCAGACGGGGAGGGCGTGTGCCGGGTGCCGGGCTGGGAAGGGGCGCCGTCCGGAACGTGCAGAGGACGGGCACGGCGCCAGAGGCCAACGCCGAGCCACCGGGCAGAGAACCCAACCGGACGCTTTCTCCAGAGGGTGCAAACAGCCGGTCAGCCCAGGAAGAGATGCCTGGTGTCTCCAGTTGTCGGCGAAACGTGAACCAGAGCCAGCGAGACGCCGGGGGCCACGACGTGGGCCGACGGGGTGGAAAGCAGCGGGCAGTCCCTTGGAAAGTTAAACACACGGTCGCCTTGCCGGTGTTTGCCCACGAGAGGCGGGAGCACGTCCGCACAAGGACGGACAGTCGCAGAAGCTTTGCCGGACACGGGCTCCTTCGTTCTGTGGCGCCTGGCCGGGCAGCGCTGGGGACTCGGCTGTTGGCAAACGTAGCAGGACAGCCCTTCAGCCCCAGGTGCCGAGTGAGAAGCCCGACAGGCTGTGTGTCACGTGGCTGCATCTGTGTGACTTTCTGGCAACGGCCCAGCTCAGGAGACAGTCGCCTCAGGGTGGCCTGGGGAGCAGGGGAGGGGACCGTGAGGGAGAAGGGCGTTCTACATCCTGACCGCGTGGTGGCCCATGCCTGTCCTAGACAGGCATCTGCGTGTTGACGTGCTCTCCAGCGGGGACACCAGGGCTGGTGCCTGCTGACTGGGCCCGGGGCTCGCCCCGTGTCTGGATAGCGGCTGCTGAGTGCCTGGTGGCTCTGTGCCCCTCCCGCCTGCCCCGCGGTCGCCCCTTCCCCGGCCTGGGCCAGCCCTCACGGTCTGACCTGCCACAGGTCCTGGACTCGGAGCAGGACCCGGCGGAGCATGTCCCCGAGGCGGAGGAAGACCTGGACCTGCTGTACGATACCCTGGACGTGGAGAACCCCAGTGACAGTGGCCCCGACCTGGAGGATGACGACAGCGTCCTCAGCACCCCCAAGCCCAAGCTCAGGTAAGGGTGTGCCCGGATGCTGGGGGGCCAGCGCAGGGGTTGGACGTGGCTCCCGGAGGGCGTCCCGGCCTGCGCTGTCGGAGGGGAACACTCGGGAGCACGAGTCGGGGGCCCTGCCCCGGAGGCCGCGATACGGGCCACGATCAGACCCACCCAGGGTGCTGGGCGAGGCTGGGCGAGGCGCCCCTCTCAGGAGGGGACCGGCGAGTCCAAGGCCACAGCACTTCTGTCTGGCAGGGAGATGGGCGCGTTGGGAACGGCTTGGTGTCCCTGTCCCAGGTGCCTGTCCCCAGGGAGAGGATGGGGGTCCGGAAGAGAGGTTCCCAGTTCTGGGGGTGAGGCCTGGCCACCTTGGGGTCCGTGACCCTCCTGCCTCACAGAGCGGCCTCATATCCCCATGCGGCTTTGTCACTAGACGCTGCCCGAGTCCTGCTCGGCTTGAACCGTCTTCCGCGTCCCCTCGAACCCGTCCGTCCGTCCACTCTCCACGTGGCCCTGTCTGCTCGGGCGGGACGTTTGGCCTGGTCTGGCAGGATCTCGCCAGCGGCACCCTCAGCTGTTTAGGGTGTTCTGCGTCCCTACAAGCTGGCCAGGGTCCCACGCACCCCCCCCAGCGGCACCCCTGCAGGCCTGGGGCGGAGCTGTCACCTGTGCCACCCCGCCCTGCCCCAGCTCAGGCTGTGAGAGGCGGGGCTTCGGTGACATGGGTTCTGGCTGGTCTCAGCGGCCAGAGGAGCTGGGAGGGGGCTCGGTGTCCTCTTCTGTGCCCTGATTCTTGAGGGTGGGGGCCAGCCAGGCCCAGTGGCCATGCCTGCGGGTGGAGAGGGTCCTGGAGACTGACCTCGTTCCCCACGTGCAGGCCATACTTCGAAGGCCTGTCACACTCCAGCTCGCAGACGGAGGTTGGCAGCACCCACAGCACCCGGAGCCAGAAGGAGCCTCCGAGTCCGGTGAGCGGCCGGGCCAGGCAGCCCCGCACCCCCCTAGGGCCCGCCACCCCCACTCCTGTCTTGGTCGCTTGGTGTCACTCACAAGCTGGTGCTGGACAAAGCAAAGTTGATGCTTCCTGGCTTTGTGGGGTGGCCCATGTCTGCCTGCCAACATCGGGTGACTGCTGTGGGGCATCCCGGGGCCCATAGTCCAGGAAGCCCTGGCCAGTGTCCCTGGGCCGCCCCTCGGCCCAGCACCCGCTGCCCGGATGTGGGCCGGCCCTGACGCTGCTTCGAACGCAGTGTGACTCCCATCTGCCCCGCAGGCCGACATGCCTGAGAAGACACGGGCTCTGGGCGCCAAGCAGCCAAGCGACGGTGTCTCTGACTCGGCCCACGTAAGCAGGCACGGGTCCCCTCACTCTGCCCAGGCAGAGGCCCATGTGCGCGCTGCCCCCAGGGCTCGACACACCGGTCCCGTGCTTGAACGCCAGGACCTGTGCGCAGAACCACCACGAGGGCCCTTAGTCCCCCCACAGGGCAGTCAAGGCCCCTGGGTCACCTAGTGGAAAGCAGGTGTTCCCTGCTGTGCTGTCGGGGACAGGCCCAATGCCACATGGGTCTCGCAGGCCTCGCGGGGTCTCGAGGAAGCAGCCTGGGACAGCACTGCTGCCGGTCCCCCGGGGCCCCTTGCAGCCATGTCCACACGTGGGCAGCTGCTAGCCCACGGGAGGCCTGAATGCTGCCAGCCAGATCGGGGTCCCTCCCTTGGGTGCTCGGGAGGCCCAGGCAGGATGGACGTCCCCACAGCCTGTTCCCTCCCTGGCAGGGCACACCGCCCCCGGGGGAGACCCCGGCACCACCCGAGGACAGCCCAGAGGTGGAGACACCCTCGCTGGACCTGTTCACCGAGAAGCTGCCGCCCAGTGGGCGTGTCACCAAGACTGAGTCCCTCGTCATCCCCTCCACCAGGTGACAGGCCGCCTGGGGAAGCTGTCCGCTGGGCAGTGCCTGTAGGGGGGTGGGCCCATCATGGAGCGTGGCGTCCTGGTGTCTCTGGGCCAGTTGGAGGCCCACGGTGGCCCCCACAGCCCCACGGCCACTGGATGCTGGCAGGTCTCGTGGCGCTGAGGTGCGGCTGCGGCTGCCCGTCCAAGGGTGGGGAGAGTCCCTGTCGGCCATGACTCACGTTTTCCTGGCCAGGCCCCATCTGCCGGAGCCCCCCGGGCCAGTGCCTTTGTGAGGTGCCGTCTGCTTCCAGAGCACTGGGCACCCTGCGGGCTGGGTGCCATGGGGCCAGGCGCTGGGGTGGACACTGCTGCCATGTGCTGCAGAGTCGTGGGCTCCGTGTGGCCCCTGGCCCAGCTGCCCATCAGCAGCACTGGCTGTCCTGAGCCACCCTGCCCCAGCCTGTCCTGGGCCCGCAGGTCGGAGGGCAAGCAGGCTGGCCGCCGGGGCCGGAGCACGTCGCTGAAGGAGCGGCAGCCGGCGCGGCCGCAGAACGAGCGTGCCAACAGCCTGGACAACGAGCGCTGCCCGGACACGCGGAGCCAGCTGCAGGTGGGCCCCGGGAGGCCGGCGGGTGGGCAGGACCAGGGCCGCCCAGGACCACCGTGCGGGCAGCCGAAGGGCGGGGCTGGGCGGGGGCCGGCGGGGGGCTGGGCAACACGCTGCCTGCCGTGCATGCGCCCCCCGGTCCCGAGCGGCCCTGTGGGCGGTGAGGGCCCGGCGGAGCCTTTGGCCTGGAGGTTGCTGTCCAGCGCCGAGCCCTGCCGGGCGCAGGCGGCCACTCTGGGGCATGGGCAGGGGCACCACGCCCGCCCCCTGGTGTGGACGCCGCACGTCTGTGGACGCCCCACGTCTGCAGATCCCCAGGAAGACCGTGTACGACCAGCTGAACCACATCCTCGTCTCCGACGACCAGCTCCCCGAACACATCATCCTCGTCAACACGTCCGACTGGCAGGGGCAGGTGGGGGCCGGCGTCCTTCCGACGGGGCGGGGGGTGTGGGGGGCCCTGAGGCCCACCGTCTGCTCTCGCCCCCAGTTCCTCTCGGACGTCCTGCAGCGCCACACGCTGCCCGTGGTGTGCACCTGCTCCGCGGCCGACGTCCAGGCGGCCTTCAGCACCATCGTCTCCCGGATACAGAGATAGTGAGTCCCCCTCTGCGTGGCGTGGCCGCCTGTCTGCGCCCGGCTCGCGGTGCCCCGGCCTCGTCGCGGCTCTGGCCCGCGCTGTGGGTGGGCTCTGGGCGCCCGACCAGCCCCAGGCTCCCTTCTCCTAGGCGGGGGGCCCCGCCACTCCACCGGGTCGTGACCACCCCGAGGTCGGGGGGTGGGGTGCAGGGCTCAGCCCCGGGCGGCCGGGCCAGGCCGGCTCCCTGAGGCGTCTGTCCCCCGTCCCGCCCGCGAGCACAGCTGCAACTGCAACTCGCAGCCCCCGGCGCCCGTGAAGATCGCGGTGGCGGGCGCGCAGCACTACCTCAGCGCCGTGCTGCGGCTGTTCGTGGAGCAGCTGTCCCACAAGACCCCCGACTGGCTGGGCTACATGCGCTTCCTGGTCATCCCGCTGGGTGAGCGCCCCAGTGAGGCCGGGGTCGTCCCCAGGGGCCCCAGGGGGGAGGACGAGGCCCCGCCCCTGGAGCGCCACCGGGGCCCTGCACGTGCCGGCCGGCGCCAGCGCGGGTGGGTTGGCTGCGCACCCGTCGGGCGGCCAGATGCCCCTGTCGCTGAGCTGCGCTCGGCCTCTGGTCTGCACGGTTCGTTTTGCTGCCAGCGCGTGCACCCGGCCGTCTCCTGGGGAGCGCAGGTCCAGGGGAGACCCCCCCGCCGCAGGACCCCTTGCCGCCTGGTCTGCCCTGCTCAGGCCGGTGCGGGTGGCAGGGGGGGCCGCACCTGACGCTGCCGCCCCCTGCAGGCTCGCACCCGGTGGCCAGGTACCTGGGCTCCGTGGACTACCGCTACAACAACTTCTTCCAGGACCTGGCCTGGCGGGACCTGTTCAACAAGCTGGAGGCCCAGAGCACTGGTGAGGCCCGGCATGGCACCGTGCCCGCCGGGGGAGGGGCGGGCATCTTCCAAAGCGTGGCCCCGGCCACCCACGCCTCTCTCGCAGCTGCGCCTGAGAGCCTGGGGCACGGGCCCCAGACAGGGCTGGGTCGGCCCGGGCAGCACACGTCCCCCTGCCCACCACGAGCCATGCAGCCCGTCGGTGTCCGGGGTCCGGGCTGCAGGAGGCAGGGTTGAGGCCCGGGGCGGGGGGTGCTGCCAGCATTGGGGAAGGCCTGGCTGCCCTTGCCTGGGATCCTGTGAAGGTGTCGGGCACAGGAACCCATTGGCTGCCCCAAAGAGAGCCACTGCTGCGGGGCAGCCTCAAGGAAGCGGACGTGTAGCAGGGCCTAGCCCCCCTCACAG